>NW_025110809.1:0-116147 GCF_011392965.1 Frieseomelitta varia | reverse complement strand
TTAGTATTTGTAGTTGTATTTTTTTTTCTTCTTCATCATCATTCATCATTGTTTTGGGGCAAATCGCGGTTTTTCTTGTTACTGTTGCGAGATATTGATTACGGATTGAATTAGAGTTGAGTAATTTCGCGCCTGTTTATTAGTGTTGCGAGAAATTGATTACGGTTTAAATTAGAGTTGCGAATTATGATATCGCGATTGTTTTTTTACAATTTTCGATTATTTCATAGTTGTCTTAGTAGGTATATTTATCTTGTTTTCTGTTGTTTCAAATTATATTATAAAATCATTTTAGAATATTAGAATCCAAGTAATTTTTTCTTCACACAGTGGCTTTTACATTGTTAATAATAATTTTAATTGAATTTAATTTTAAAGTTAGTATTGCGATATTATTTCATCGCGATTTCCAATTACCTTTATTGTTAGTATTGCGATATTGTTCCATCGTGATTATTTTTCCTCTTAGTGTTGCGATAATGAATGATCGCGTTTCTTGAAGTAGCGTTGCGTTTACGAAATGCCCAAATTCTTCCACTTGATTCGTGGAAGGTTGCTTCTGCTGCTGGATCACCTGATGCTGTATAAAAGTGGTTATTCATCAGCAATCTCCAGCATGATTGCATTGGACGCGACGCAATTAGTGTTGCGTATTTCTAAATACGAGTACATAGATTAATAGCGTTGCGTACTACTTTCGGGATTTTTAAATATGACGAGGTATTCTTCGCGTTTGATTTTGAATATTTTTTGTTTCACAATTAATACTAGTGAATTAGTGTTGCGAAACAAGATATGGTTTGTTGCTTGGACTTATGTCGAATGTAAATTTGAAAATAGCCCTTCTGGTTATTATATTAGGAGTAGGAAATATTCTTTTAGTAGCTCTTCTGGCTACTGTATCGCGATTTATTTTTCAGTGGTATGGCTATTGTATTTTTTATGTAAATTATAATACTAATCCAATGTATAAATTTGTTTCAGATCAACTTACGGAGAGTATTAGTTACAGAAAATATACAGAGATATGTGCATGAAAGGTTTAGAAAGATGGAATATAAATCAAAAAAAGTGACTAAGTGGAAAAAATTGTTATAACAAAATGATGTTTCATCCAACTGCAAGTAATAATTATAGTTTACAGATTTTACCACTCTTTCTCAATTTCTTATATTTGTTTCAGATACAAATTATAGAATCGATCGAAGAAGACTTCGCAGTGGTTTGATAATACTTTAATGGTTTGAAAAATCATGTTTCTATCGCATTCACTACTTGACCAACTTTGATCATTTTACTTGATATAGTTCCCTAATTCACCGCTGTTTAAACGCAGAGTGCGCTAAAAAACTAATGATTTTTTTTTTACTATGTCGGTATTTCAGCTCATGGGCCACGAAATCCCATGATATATGAATAAACATTGCATCTTACGGAAACAAACGAGACATATAAATATCTATAAAGACGAAGTTCATATATCTTGTCTGTGATCTTGCCTGTGTATGTGATAATGCTATTTGAAGATGGTCAATACGGTAGATAACTATAACACCAACGTGGCATGTTATCGCTTACCCTGTGAACTTTCCAAGTAGATCCATGATACACTGCGTTACCCCCCATTGCAACTCCCCACCATTTTCTGCGCAAACAAATCAAAATTTAGAGAGTAATTTTAAAACTTCTGTAGAACGCAAATTATAGTCATATCGGTAGTGATGTATCAATTAACGTGACGTACATACATATTTTCGCGAGAAAAATAGGGAAAGAAAAATGGTCAAACGTTCAAATTTATTATTAAATTTAGATAAAAGATAACATTCAAACTTTAAAAACTTTAAACTCAGATGGCATTTCGGAATATTCATTTAACTGACTGTGCTTATTAATTCTGTATTTATCACGATGCTCATAGGCGATCATTTAACAGTTAAGCATGGAACTTAACGGAGCAGCGGAAAAAATCATATAAAAAAACGTATGGTAAGTGGAAAGTTAATTTACAGCGAACATTCATATTTGAAGCATGAAAAACTAGTAATAACTAGTCGCAAGACATGAATGTACTAACATTTCATATATGATTTTAGGTTCAAATAAGAAATGTATATTACGAGTTTGTGAATCGAGTACAAGAATTAAGATTAGTTTCCTTCAGATGAAATTTTATTTCGGTAAGTTTTTTTCACTTTTAGTAAGTTAAAAGAGAATTAAACATATGTATATTTCAAAGATATATTTGTATATGACGTTTTTAACATATAGAATACTAAATTAATTTTTATTCAACAATTTAGACATTATCACTATACTATTTATGGAATCATTTTGAAATCGTGTTTATATTATATTATTTAAGATTTTAAATAATATTTAAAGAAACTGAACATTGCTTTTGTGATAAATTGCATTTATCAATATTTAAAATTTTCGTCACGTTAAAATTGTATTATAAATACTAATAAAATGTTTGTACAACAAATGTAAATTATAATAATTATCTAAACCTACTTTACTATGTTTTTACTATGTATTACTTATTATTTAAAACAAATGCAATGTTTATATTTTGAAAGCATCTCCACGCACAATGGAATCTTTATAATTTCGTAGGCAGTAAGATTAGTTGAATGTTATAAAATTTCTGTGTTTATTATGTGAATTGTTTTTAAAAACGGTTACTAAAAAATTGTTTTGTCTTTCAAATTGTATTTAACATAACAATTTTTGCTATTGTCGATTCTACTATAACGCTGAATACAGAGTTCTATGGTTACACGTTCGCTGCTTTTGTTCTTATAAATTTCGAGCTGAACACTGACTGTTGACTACCACATGTTAGTGACTTTTTTTTTTATAATTTTGTTGTTTCTTTTGTTGTGCCGTTAATCATTAGAATTCTTAGTATATTTTCTGATAATAATAATGTTCGTCAATTGTTTAGAATTAGTCTTCCTTAGTTCACAATTGCTTGTGTCCTTAAAACTTGATAAATTATAAAAGTAATGATTGAACTAGTTCCAAGTTGAAAGCATGTATAGTTCAATTGTTTTTATTTTAAATTGATCAATAGTATAATGTCAAAAGCTTTATTTAATAAGTAAGAGTAAGTTTACTTCATTAATTCACATAAGCAGGTGAGACGTATGAGAGGAAGTCTTATTACTATCCCAGTAAGTTTAGATGCCCAAGTAATTGCGAGTGAAAACTTCAGCGCATGCAAAACTTTTCTCGGTAAACCGAAAGAGGCACAAAGTCTCACGAGCCGGAAATGAATAGGCAGTTTCCATGAATTTAGCTCACGAAAATTGTATCCTACCCTTTTACGTTCTACGTACGAGTTCCATGTTCCTTCAGATTTATTATTACTGCAGCACTCGGAAATACGGTGTAAGATTCAAATGATCCTTTTGAGCGTGTTTTCGATTCAATCAGAGGTGAGAGATCTTTAACCGTGCGCTCGCTTTTCAATTCTTTTTGAAGGTGTCGATGAAAGGTGTGAAAGGAGTACTCGAGCTTGATAGATTCGTCAGCGATATCTTATTAATACAATATTTAAATGTTCTTTGCGTATACTCTTCGTTTATATCTCTCTGAAAATACTGCATCGATTGAGTTTCTCAGCGATTCAAATCGTTGATCTTCGGTATTCGAATAAATCAACCACACGTAAATGCATTCTACGTAAATGCATGCACACGCGCGAGCGCGCGCGCACACACACACACACACACACACACACATACACAAATACTCGCGCGCACATTTACAACCTCGTCGAGATCTCTCGGGTTGAAGCAAAGCAAAAGTCAATTAAGTCGATGCAAACCGTAACGAGTGGTAACAATGGAGGTAAAGAAACGAGCCGGGCAAGAAGATTAAAACGTAGCGTAGTTAACAGGGCCGTAGAAGTACAAGGAACGAAACCGTAGGGGTTTTCGTGGCAATGAAGTTAGAAGAAACCAATAAAGGCGGTTTAACAATTCTTTCCGTAGGTAAGATTTTGGCGAAACAGGGAAACGGAACTATGAGTTACGAGAACTGGTGATACAAGCATACATCTCTGTAGCCTTCTCCGGGACTTGATATCAAAGTTCGCATCCGCCCGTAAGGAATGGAACGGCGGAGAAAAAGGAAACGCGGAAAGAGATAGAGATTTTAAGGGATAGTGGAAACGAGAGGAGATAAGGTCGCGAAATACACAATGGAAGATGCGTATAGTAGGATTCGAGGTCCGGTTTGTTAGAGGAGGACATTGAACGGAGCAAGTTAGAACGGGACACTCGCATCGATCGGATTCCACTGTGTAGGAGTGCAATGAAAAGCATCTTTAAGAGTAGTATAGCGACGTCTCGAAGAGGGGTTGAGGTTGGTTCGGGGTAAAGGTGGGTTGTAGGAAACGCACGGTACGGGGAAGATTTCACGAGACTATTTATATAGCTTGCCATCTAGAAAGTTTGCAAGAACAATTTATTACGGATATACGTACCATTTAGAGACGCCAAAGTTATTATGACAGAGAACTTTATCCGCGATAAAGGGAACGGAGAGGTGGGGGACTTCGTTATTCAATCGATGGAAGTGGAAAGTGCTGGATATAATAGAAGAGGGAGCGTCTATCTAGAAAGATTTTCTTCTTCTGCGAAACCAACAATACTGTTTTCTTCTGTGTACGAATTTAGGCAAGTCTGTTGCGAGCAGCGTGTGTATTTAAATTGATTTTTTTTTTAAAGACCGTTCCTCAGGGACATGTGTTACATTAGGTGTATTTCATTCAGTATGAGATCTTGGTACATAGCAGAACCAAGTACATAGCAATTGTGTACTTGGGAACGTTCTAGAAATTTCTTTAGCAATGAGAATGTACTATTTAAAGCACACCTTGTAAAATGGAAGTTATGTTTTTCGCCAACGAGTTCCGTCTTTTCGTCGATAAGAAGGTAACATGGTTTGAGCCTTGGGTCGGCAGACTTGGAAAACTCTTTTTTTCTTTTCTTTTCGTCACGCATCACTTATTCGGCAGTGTAGGGGTGCACCATGAAATATGCGTGCTCTTTGTAAGTCGTAGTTTAGTAGGTTTTATTCGCGTCGTTTAATGTCGGTACGAGTTTCGTTTTCATTTTTCTTGAGATAATAATAAATTTCTAGAAATGTTTATTAAGTTCTAATTAATTCTGTTTGATCAAATACGTTAATACGAATTTTGATGAAAGTGAATTTTATTGTAAAAAATATAAGGATATCAAGTTCGTTCCTTTAGAAATAATAAATCGTGGCACTTTCCGTAAACTTGTCAAACGAAGACTATATATATATATATATATATATATATATATATATATATATATATTCCGTTGAAAGTATGAAAAATGATAGCACGTTCCTTCTCCCTTATACATCAAGAATGAAGAAATTTCTTATTTCGTGTTGTTTAAGAACAATATCGCGACGCGGTCTACATTCGTTAATTGCACGGCAATGAATTTTGCAGACGCGTCTCGAAAAAACGTCGCCGAAGTAATCTCTCGACTTTCGTCGAATCAAAATCGTGCCAGATTCGTTTCGTATTTGTTGGAAAATTGCTCCGAATACGCGCGATTATCGAAAAACGATACGTCGAACAACATTTCGAATCGGGTTCTCGCTGAAGAAACGAAATCTGCGAAGACAGTGAAAGATGTACAAGTACAGGAAATGATGGTGTAGGAAATGAGAATATCCACTTGTTACGTCGCAGAAACCTCAACGGGTTTGTTCCCGTCATATGAGGATAAGGAGCATACAGCAGTCGAAAGAAACACGACCGTCGCGTGGAACGGAGACGAAAGTCGGTAGGAGAGGAAAATGGGAATATCCGTATGTCGAAAGAGATAAGTGAAACGGCGATCGAGCTTAGTGGGAAAGAGAGAAAGGTACGACGATGAGCGTCGCCGTTGCCAGGGCAATGAATCGCAGATTGACGCAGGCGTCACGACGTCCGGCCACGCGCACACCCCGCTTTCTGCTCCCTTCCATCCCTCTCGAAGCGTGCCGCTGCTTAAGACATGCACACTACAATAGACGTTTTCTCGTTCGACGCAGTTGGTTGGACTTACGAGATTTGCCGCATTATGATTCACACGTAAAAGTCTCCTGACGTGGAAAGTGTCGGTTCACCGCTTTTTACAGTTTTCCGATTCGTTGGATATATTTGGAAAAGTTTCTCTTATTTCACAGGGTTTCACTGGAATCGGATCAAATTTCGTCGCGTGTTATGCAAAGCTTAGAATCATATAAATTTTTTTGACTGAATTATTTCAACTTCCTCGAGTTATTTTAACTTCCGTTCTTTTAACCTTCTTCCCCTTCCTATCTTTTTCTACGATTTCTTAAATTTTCATTATGAAGAATTAATCGAAGAACGTTCCACCATGAGAACGTTTCTCTATTCTCTGGAAAGTTTTCCAATTGTCAAGCAAGTTCGGTTTTAGTGTTTACATGTGCATGTATCACGGGTAAACAGGGGAGGGGAGGTCTCAGGAGCATCAAGTTTAATTTAAATCGATTAGTTTGTCGTACGAAGTTTGGAGAGAAAGATTTTTGCGTTTCGTATGTCGGCTTTCATTCGATTGCTTTCATTCGTTCATCATGCATCGTAGTAATGTGTTTCCATTTGACGTATTAACGCGACTATAATAACGCATTGACGTCCGCGATATCAACTAATCTATGTTTGCGAACGCGTTAAATTCGCTGCACGCATGCAAAATTTACGCTTGTCAAACGCCTTACTCGGTGTACTCGCGCGTCTGATAAATCACTGTCGTAGTTGTACTAATGTCTGATCCAACGCGACCTACTGCCTGAGAGCAAAATCTATATCGCTCGCTTTACGAGGTGGCAACACTATGAACTCGGGAAATTATGCCGTCCACACACGTCGACAACGTGTTCCAATGGGTTTGCAATCAAAGAAATTGCGAAACGATTTTCAGGTGTTCGCATAAAAAGTGCAGGCACGAATATTAAGCTGGCTCGTCGTCGAGTTTCTAAATCGGTGCTTAACGCGATGGTTTCGCCGCTTTCCCCGAAGTTCGGTCCGTTTATGTGTGAGCAGAGAGAGGTAGAGAAAAAGAGAAAGAAGAGGTTGGGGTGGAAGCTGGAGGAGATTGAGAGAGAGAGAGAGAGAGAGAGAGAGAAAGTGAGAGAGAGAGAGACAGAGAGAGAGAGAGATGAGGTGTTGTAGCGTTAGCGAATATTCGTGAGAGCGTACTTTAGACTGTAACGCGCAATTCCCAGGACAAGAAGCGAACGGGCGAACCAGCAAGTTAGCAAGCGAAAGGGAATAAAGATAGAAAAGATCCGCGCGCGCGGAATATAGCGTATGTCGTCGCGACAGCGTCGACGTTGTGCCTATGGTGGGGGTTGGAAAAGTTGTGTGAAACTTGAAGGAGAATCAGAGAAGGAAGCGTAGAATATACGAAGGAAAGAGAAACGCCGGTGTCCAACCGGGGAGAATCGGAATGAAAGGAGGGACGGATTCGGTGGTGGTGAACCGTCATAGATGTGTAGAGAATCTGATTGTCGGTGTTGGTAAATGTCGAAAAGACGAAGGTAACGGCACGATGGGTGACGGTGTTGGTAGAGGGACGTGTTGGTGTTGGTACCGTTGATGGTAGCGGCGGCGGCGGCGGCGGTGGTGGTGGTGGTGGTGGTGGTGGTGGTGGTGGTGGTGGTGATGGTGGTGGTGGTGGTGGTGGTGGTGGTGGTGGTGGTGGCAGCGTGTCCCGACGCCGGGAAAGTTTCGCTGAGAAGCGCGCGGAGTGTGAGAACGCGGCAGGAGCGAGAGAGTCGAGCGTAGAAAGAGGACAAGAGCGAGAACGCGATTCAGGGGGGTGAGAGAGCAAAGGGGATAGAGAATGAGAGTGAGTTTGGAGCGTGTCCGGAGGACGGCAACGCGGTGCAGGCAAGGTTTTCGTCTCCAGTTCCCGCTAAGCGGCCGATAGGATTGGAACGAGTTGGCTGCGTACGCGGTTACACACGCGGGGTAACGTGTTTGTCCAGGTAGCGTGCGCGGTGTGACGGTGGTTGTTGTAGCGCGAAAGAAGACACGCGGCACGCGCTACCGACGGAACGGACCGGCCCGTGCTGGCGTGTGTGACCGACTGAGCGCTGCCGGTAATAACGAGCGTAATAGCGTAGTATAGAATATATACATATATGTATATATGTATGTGTATATATATATGTATATATATAGTATATAATTGTGGGGGATTCTTGCACGAGTTACGCGTGCTGCTACCGCGGTACTCGAGTTCACGCGTGGCACTACGGCCGCGGAAGACCACGAGCGAGCGAGGTCGTCGAAGCGCAGACTGCGTCCTTCTTCTCCTTCCTACTTCCTATCCTCTTCCACCTCTTGTACCCTTCCTACTTCTCCACCTCCACCTACATCTTCTCTCTGCCTTCTCTTTCTCCTGCGTTTCCTTCGCGAACTCCTAGTCTCGCTATTTCATCTCTCTCTTTCTCATATTCTCTACCCCTAGTGAGATATTGATTTCCCTTAGCTGACTCCCACGAGGGCAGGCGGCAGGCAACCAGGTACGGCTACCTCCGCAAATAGACAGCCTCCGACGATGAAAAGGGAATCATCGCATGTATCGAGAGTATGCACTTTCCAAGTTTCAGCGGTCCAACATTGCTGCTATCGAAAACGATCCCGGTTTGACGCTTCTTCGCGTCGAACTATTGTCACGCTTTCTGTACCACAGTTGAACGATGCCGCGCTCTTCTCTATGTTTGCCACGTGTAACTCACGTTCGCGTCACTGCTATCCCAGGTGCGGAAAGTTAGAGGAAACTCTAAGTCTTATGAAACGGCAAATCATACGAGTATGATTTCATAGTAAAGTTAGTCGAAGTACGTGGAAGATAGATTTCTCTCTATAAAACCAACGTTCTTCGCACGTAACAGAGAATGTAAACGTAGATGTAACGTCTTATAAAAACAAGCGTACAGCTTCCACTGTAACTCGAGGATATAAGTTGAAGGATATAGAATATAGATCGTGTTCTTAATGCGCCTCAAGACCTCCATCCTGAGCTCCTAGTATGCAGTATACGTTTGTCTGATCATACTCGGTTCTATACTACTGATTGCCGTCTCTTTCCCGTGAGTTCGTCGATGATTCTTTTCGCGGTTAGTTTACAAAGTGTCAAATCGACTATCAGAGTTGAATTATAAGCGCGTAATAATCTCTTTTGTTGCGCGGCCAAGTTGCCCGGGAGTAAATACTTTTTCTTAGCCAGTAGTCGTCGTTCGGGAATTCGTAGGTGTTCCAAGAAACTTTTGCGAAGTAATCCGCCATCTTGGTTCCTGCGCATTGCTGGCCGGCGGATTCGCGAGTGACTTGAAACTTTTTTATTTACCGCGTTCATGCTTACACACAGAGACAAAGAGGGTTGGAGAGGGGAACTATTTCCCCTACTCAAACTCTGGATGGGGTGTACGTATCTGTCAACCCCCACTCGGCTCGTGCCGCCTGCCGCTTTCCAGCAAAGTTTTCCCGAGATCCTGGAAACTACGAGCGATGCGGGGTGAAAGAGGGGCGGAAGTCTGAGGGAGGGGAGAAGCGAGACCGCTTTCTAGCAGCGTGCGCTCACGGGGATCCCTTTTCACCGAATTCTAACCTAGTAACGAGTTTGCTCCGTCGGTAACGCCGGACGCGTGCCAGCGATAAACGTGTCGCGTGTTACGGTGACAGTGGGATGAGTAAAGTGGTACAGGACACGAGACGCGATCGTCACGGTCACGCTTCTCATCGTGCCGGTTTTTTTATTCTCCAAGCAGGATCATGTGCGTAACTTAAAAAAAAACGATTGTCGGCGCGATAACAAAGAAACGTGAAATGGGCACATTTATGGTTTTTTTTTATAATGTTCATACGGGAGACGTACAGTTGCATTACGAATCGTTTGTTTACGCCGGTGTTAGTGTTGAATTCGGCTGACCAACGATGGACACGCTGATATCATGGTACAAATGTGTTTCGGACTGATCAAGATTGCTGGATCGTGATTAATTTCCAACGAATAAATCACGTACGTATAGTTGTTATTTCCGCGTGATTGTGATTAAATTAAGTACATTTACAATTTGTATATTTCAATCTAAAATGCTCGATTCATTTCGGGGATATTCATTCTCGTTGGAACTGTGCAAAGAACTGTTCAAACTTTTGCGCGGTAATTCGAAGCTGTCTATGCAGAGTCATTCGTTAAACGGTTTTACGATCGTTTATCAGTTTGACTGTGATCTATCGCCGCAAATTGGTTTCGAATCGGCAGATAAGAAGAGAAAAATCGTTCTCTAATCTGCGCGATTCGTCGCTAGTATTCTGGTGATATCGTGTTTCTCTCTTCTCCGGGGACGGAATAGGTCAGCTGATCATTTACTGGGCACTATATAACGTTGCTTGTTGTGAGAGTATCAACGCTTTTGATTATCGGGATTCTGTGCGCGCAGACTCAATGTGAGATTAATCCTCTGTGAGCTCACCCCTTCCTCTATAAACTTACCAATACACGCCGGTCGCACGTTCGAAAGTTTCATGAGCGTCGAAAAGTTTTGCGCTTCTGTAGTTGCGCGGATTTGATCGAGAACCTGGAGAACTTTGTGCTTACACACCGGAGCAATTGTTTCTTGCACGTTATCATACGTGTATGTAAGACGAGCGACCGTATTTGCGTAGCCGACTTTTAGGTTTCATTAGTTTAAGTGTATTGTCGCAGGTAAATGTAATTGTAAATCGTGATTAAACGTGATTATACGTGCTTTCATTTAATAATTTGCTTTTTTACCAAGCTTTCACGTCGAAATTTCATGGCGAAAAATTCATCGATAGTTTTAAATTTGCATGCACGGTATTCAGTTTATCCTCTTGTTCCGATTTCGTATATTATTTAGCTGGTAAATGCCGCGCTTTGCTTTCCATACATCTCATTTGGGTGTAATTCCGTTTTTGTGCGGAATCTATACTTCGAGAGCTAACGATTTGCTGGAAGCGGGCTGGCAATGGTAAATCCGAACCAACGGATTTCGAAAAGAATGAACCGAGGCACGAGATATCGGGCATTAAACTTGACGTCGTGTTCTCGGGACTATACGAAATATCGTACCAGCCTGGTGTAATTGTTAAAAATCTATGTCATACCGGAAGAATACAAAGCGTTCCTTGTATACGAGCCAAAATGATTTTGAGGAAAAAACCGGCGCGAATTACGCTCAGTAATTTTTCTGAAAAAGAGCCTCGCATACTCCTACGGGCATGAAACATCATGTTTTCAATTTAACAAAATTGGAGAAGCCATACGTATAAAATGTTCACTATCCGCCTTTTTTCGTTATGAATGAACATAAAACAGTAGTTATTCAGTGCAAAATGTCTTTTCTAAAATCTGACACGTTGCTATTCCAACCGTGATGAGAAGAGATACCGCCGCGTAAGAAGTTCTCTTAATTTTTACGTCCGTCTTACGTCGCGTTAAGTAATAATTTATCAACGCTCGCGCGATATGTTCGCGTGCCAACTCGAGCAAGCACTTCATTGCACGATCATTCAAACAACCACTCTTTATCTGGAGAGTTACGTATCAATGAGATAAGGTAGGGATAAGAAAACAATGGAAACTCGGAGTTTTCTCTATCTTTAACGCGTTGCATGATATCCTGTTCCCGTTTAGTAGCACCTGCGATGGCAGTCCGATGCATGAAAAAGTAGAGAGGCACTAATTAAGCCGCTATCATTACGGTTCCGCGGTGTAATTCCGCGTTGTTGGCATTGTGCTTCGAATTCCGCCAAGTGGCTGTTGGCCGGAGGCTTTTGGAATCCTCCGGAGCGTGGTCCAAGGCCTTTCAACTCCAATTCCACGCGCGTGCGTCTCATCGTCGAGGTTGACGTCGTCGTCAACGACATCGTCGTAGTCCAGGATGTTTCCTGTTGTTTCGTCGCTGCGCCTCACAAGACCGCAGCCAGAGGTTAATCCGCATCCGGTATCTCGCAGTTACTTCTTTTTCCATACGCGTGAATATTGTCCAAGAGAGTCAGCCTCATCGTTTTGTATCCTTTCGCGGTGCATTCTTTCTTCGACGCTGCAAAAGAGTAAATGTGCCATACTTTTAGGATTGACAGTGTTCAGTCTCGCAACGGAGGAACTCGTTAAATTTGTCTAAAATACGTTCGTCAGGGGGTGTCAGCGATTAGAAAGAAATTTCTGCAAAGTCCAAAGAAGTAGTAAATCATCTTCTTTCTGTGTTGTGATTTAAATTATTATTTATTTCCCGTTGAGTTTACATTTATTTCTTTCGTAAGCTGGGTGATGATTGCAAATATTGGGGATCGATGAAACGTATCTTTATAGGTTTTGAAACTTTCAAACGTGTCCGGTGAAAATTATCGTGTAATTTACCTTTGACGTTTGATATTTTTTTCATTCTTGCGAATAAAGAACGACATGCAATTTTTGATGTTATAATTTTCTTCTGTTTACTCTGTTTCATTTACCAACGAGTGAAACGCACCGTGAATTTCAACGCTTCTAGATATTTTTATAACAAACATTGCAGAAACCATGCTAACATGGTATTTGAGCTACTACGATGTATCTATTTCATCTAACATAGTTGTTTAATTTTATTATATTCTGAAAATTATACCATTAACGACAAATTTTTTACTTTGCTAGTTTTGAAAGATAAATGTTTCGATTAACTATCTTTCAAACAGGCAGTCGACTATTTTTTTAAAATAATGTTCCACGGAAAAGAGCAACGCGGAAAACACATTTTTAGAAGCTGTAAATCTCTGGGAAAAAACGAAGCAGAAGCTTTCCAAACATAATTTTATAGTATTCGTAACTTCGTAGGGAATAGCTTTTCTGTAACTTCGATACTAAATAAAAATTGGATAAGAAATTGCTGACCTGTGTCAAACTTCGTATACAGAACTTACTTGATGCCTCGACTTCTTCCAAACTCTTATATCGAGGATACGTTTACCAAAGACTCAGCGAATAAATAATAGTGACGAAATCATGTTGTTTGATCGATATGTTTTCTCAAGAGATCAACCGCGATCAAAAGCGATTTCGACACGCTTCGATTTTCACGAACGAAATATCGGTATCTCAGAAATATTTTATTCAATTCTTAAATTTTCGAATGTACGCAAGTTACAAGAAAAGAAAAAAAAAAGAGTGACATAACATTAAGTTTATTACATCTTATACGTTAAACGGGACAATCATTCGTTCGATTTTAAACGCGAAAGCGTCGAGTGTGCACTCGGTCATTAAAAGCTTTGTTTACCGGAAGGACTGACGTTTAGAATGAGCAATGGATACAATATTTCAAGACTCGGTATCCGTTCGATAGTTTTCGTGCTGACTCTTGGCGAAAAAGGCTTGAAATCGTTGAGAAGTTGCGGATGCCAGGACAGATGAATGGGAAGTAACAGATAACCAATCGTGCGAGTATAATAGCCACGCAAAGCTGCGCACGAACATTTGCTTCTTCTTACCGCAATTTTCTTGCAATGTGAAATTGAAGAAGTCTTTCTGTATATAGAATTTTATGTCGAAAACGAGTCATAATGAATTACAATGAAAATGAATCTGCTTACTATTCATTTCACATTTGCAAATTAAATATCCATATCCATTTAATTCGAAAAAGAACTATAAATCTTTTAAAATCTTACGAACGAATAATATCTATGGAGAATTATAAATCTTTGAAAATACCATATTTCTTTGAAATTACATTTCAGAAATCTTTTACACGAGGAATGTACGTTTTGCTTTCAAGATAGTTTCCGGATACACAGGCACAATCGTACAAAACAGCATGACACGCTTATCGTCTTCGATCGAGCGGTATTATCTAACAAAAACGCGTGGACCGGTTACGATGATTTTTAGATATGCATTTCAGAGCAGCTCTGGTAACTACCACGCTGCCGAGAATTTCCTTTGCGGGGCGATCCAATTGTTTTCGCGCACAAATCTCCGATATCAGACTCGTCCGCTGTCGTCGCTTCCTTTCGTTGGCCGCCTTTTTGTTTTTCTCGTTGCCAAAATCGAAGTATCGGCATCAGCATGGACCCGGCACCGACACTGAGCAGGAAGTTTACGTCGTAAATTTGGAGTCTTAAGGGTGGAATTATAGTTGAGTAGAACTCGGCGCTAAGCCACGCAGTTGTTACCACGGTGAGCGCTTTAAAAGTTGGTCTTGGGTGTTCGTGCTGGTACCGGGAGGGTGGGCGAAGAAGAAGAAGCCAGAAGAAGCGAGAGCGCGCGATACGGTGGAAAGGGACGCGGAAACGTGGTTAAGTTGCCAGGAAACTTTGGTAAAACTGAAAAGTTAATTTCGTCGTGTTAAATTACTCGAGCGCTCGGGCATTAAACTTGCAAAAGTTGGCTGGATGACTGAAATACGTACCTTCCGCCACCTCCCTTTTCTTCTTCTTCTTCTTCTTCTCCTCCTCCTCCTCCTCCTCCTCCTTCTTTTCCTTCTTTCTTGTCTTCTATCGTTCGGTCCTCCCTCCCCCCTCGCTTTTATCGCTGTGTCATCTAACAGCGACACGATCGTTTAATCGTTATCTCAATCGTACGTAATGAACGTTCGACGATTGCTCTCCTGTGTGCAAATCCGCGTCATGAATTGCGATATGAATGTAATTATGTAATAGTAATCAATGGGTATACTTGTCATTTAATGATCGTTCGAATTGACGCGAATAACAATTATATAACTGGGAATACAGGACAGATTTAATCGCGTTGAGAAAATTAGTACAAAATGTATTATGTATCGCGGATTTACAAATGAAATTAGTTAAACGCTGCTGTATGATTCTAATCTTCTCTTTCTTTGTCGCGCAATGTAGAAATTATTAATTTAACAATGCCGGGTATATCATTTGATTTGAACGTTGAAAACATCAATCAGATAAAAATTCAGATTAATAGCGTGTACACAATCGTTTATCCGTTATATTGCAATTGCGAGGAACGAACGCGGAAAGCGCACACTATCGTGGCAAGAGATACAAGTCATTCGAATCGAATCGTTAACGCTTTAGCCAATATTGTGAAATACTTCGCTTTCACGTAATTTCGGAACAATTGTAGAGCATTTCAACTAGTAC
Organism: Frieseomelitta varia; assembly: GCF_011392965.1. NCBI lineage: Eukaryota > Metazoa > Arthropoda > Insecta > Hymenoptera > Apidae > Frieseomelitta > Frieseomelitta varia. Next base: position 100,954 of record NW_025110809.1, on the reverse strand, counting down.
CTACGGCATCATTAATTTCCTACGACCTATATATTTTTGATCGATCCTTAGAAAAATTTTCGTGAATTTCGTTTGATACAGTATGATGTTTATATACATTTTAAATTGTCAATATTTATAAATTATGTCAATTTGTCACGTATGTATATGCATGCTGTGAAAGAGAAAGAGAATTGGAATTGGAAGAGGGAGAAAGAGATAGATCGAAAGAGAGAGATATTAATTTTATCATTTATGAAATACGTGATGTAGTTTTATGTTGCGTATTATAACATTATTTCGGAACAGAAGAATGATGTAATGAAATTATTTGATGAAAATAAAATAAAACGGATGCTGCATACAAGTTGTATTATGCAATTAAGTCGTATTGATTATTAACAAAAAATAAAACAGTTAAAAATATGACGTTAATATCGCGTTAAAGTTGCAGTCGAAAGCACGTGAATTAAATCTGTCCGTCGAAATCAATAATTCTTTCTTTAATTCCGGTATTTCAATTCGAGCAAACTTCAAACAAGTGTAATAGTAGGATATACTATACGTCTACTGTAGATTGATCGAAGGGAAAGGAAATGAAGAAGAACGGGCAAGAGGGATAGGATTTTGCCGTTTTCTTCAAAATTTATTTCGCTATGCAGTTTATAGTAAATTTATTTAGCTTTACAGTTCACGCTGAAATTTCTGTGTAATAAACAGTACTATGGATTTTATGCATTTATGAGAAATTATGAAAAATGCATAAAATATATGTAATATGCAAGAATGTATAAAATATCCAAAATAGTTATACACTAGAATATTATAGCTTTCAATCATAGTCATAAAGATACGAATTTGCCTACGGCAATATAATCTACTATATAATAAATATGTGACACATGTCTAAACATTTGACAATATATAATATGAAGTTATGCTTAATTTTTAATAAGAAACAGTTTTAATATCAGGTTAATATCGTGAAATATTTGACATAATGTTGCAATAGAATGTAACAAGTGAAAAGGAACAATTAAATCCGAATTGGTGAATTGTACGACATAAATGTTATTTTTAACGGACTGAGGAATATAAAAAATACCGGAGAAAAATATTTTGCAATATTAAAATGTTTTAATTATTTTATCCAGGTATTTAGTCATAAAGGTACTTTTATTAAAACACTCATAAAAATATGTGTGCATATTACGTTTCGCTTTTTCACTAAATTTACGTGGAAGAACATGTATTTTAAATAAAATTTGGTATATTTGATATTTATATTTTTATTTTAATATTAAACTGAATTGGAAACTGAATTTAGTGGTTTATGAATGTTTAAATTAATTTTCATCTAAACACTGGAATATTCACACTGTGTAAAGCGTTTGAAAAATAAACAGGAACTAATAGTATATTTATGTCGGTGATAATGTACATACATTTGGCAAAATGATAAGGAGGAAACATTGTTTCGTATTATTTGCTCAAGATTACTCAGAATTTTATGATATATTTTATCTCGCAATAGGATAAAACATTCGTTGTTGTTTTTAATTAACTGTCCTCGAGAGTTTTACTTTTGTAATTAAAATTACCTTCATAAATCTAATAAACAAAGTGGTCTCTGGAACCTAGTGGTACTGCAGTCTCTCTAAAGTTGTACAATTGAAAGTTGCGCATTATCTTCTGATTTGATGAAGAATCGTTGATGTTACGTTCTTTTTGTGCTAGTAGTAAAGATGGACTATGGTTACAACAGGTCTGCAGCTTCTACGTTTAGCTTCTACGTAATTTATCACAATAATTGCGTAAAATGTATTTAAACATTGCCAGAGGAGTTATGAAATTAATTACTTGCACAGAACTCGTTAGTTTTGAAGCTTTCGTAGTAAGAACATGCAAACTTCCTCGCGGAAAAATAATCGCGTATACTTTGTCCTGAAACATCAGTATTGAAATTACAAAAATCAATAACCATTTCATTTCTGCTCGGCACAAAGCTTATAGATGAATATTTTGCTTGCTATGCGTGTGTAACATATTGGTTTCTAGGTAATTGAATTAAAATGTGTACTGGAATCAAAATTGTATTAGTTCAGGAAGTAATCGTTGCAATCAATATTAATTGAAGTAACTTTATGTTCAATTTTTCAGGTGCTTTTTGCTATTAATTCATATAGAAAAAGCACTGTATCGTTACTTGTAAAATCATTATGGTGCACCGGCTGTACAATATTTTTTTAAACGGTGAGGAAGCCTTGTAAGGTGTTGTACTACTTGGACGTCTGACGGAAGTTGTCCTTATCTACTGCGGTAGGATGCACCCGATATAAATACCGCGGACATTACGTTTATGATAAAGTAAAATTTTGTTTCGCTACTATATCATTTCTAAACAAAATTATTGCATGTCTTTTTTCAATAAATATGAATTATTATTGAAAACATCAAGTACAAACGAAAAATTCATTTTAAATTTAATTCTACAACTGCTTAAAGGAAATATCGCGACAATACCGTATATACCGTTGAATTTCCCTGTAGAAGACATGGATATCGCTATTTTTGAAATTGACTCGAATTTAGAGGGCAGATAATTGTAACGAATCTAATTGGTTTCAACACTCCCTCCAGTTTTTCGATCGCAATTCGGTCGGTAAGGTCACGGTCATAATGCTCGCCGACATCGTGCGTTGCTATAAGTGCACTTGGCCGGGCGTGTGTGCACGATCTGGCGCGTGCGTAAACACACAAGAGAACAAACTTTCGAGGCGGCTGTAGGGGGTGAGTTACCCCACTGTTGCCGCTGCTGGCCGACAAGCGCGCCGAGCGATCCTCCACCAGCACGTGCAGTCAACTTTAAACGCACATACACACGCTCGCCGCGATGTTCTCAGTTTGAGCCATTAAAAGACATTACTTTTTGCTCGCGTTTCACGCTTCACGCAGCGGGAAGCTCGGATCCTTTTCCTTCGAGTGTTTGTAATTTTCAAAACTGCTTACATGATGACAAAAGTAAGTCAATGTTTGAAGTGACTTGAGAGACTGTTTGAAAATAAGTTTCGAGCTTTGTAATGAGAATCGTCCATCATTTGTTGGAGAATTTCGTTCACAATATTCAATTCGTTCCGGACAAGTGTGTAGAATGAGTTTCAAAGTGTGAGAGAAGCCTTTGTTTTTAACGATTTCAGTTCGCAATTCCATATTATTTCTCATCTTTGTAAATGTTTTCTTCTTTTTCATTCAATTTTGTTATGTCGTTTGTTATACGGGATGAAAGAAACAATAGGGATGTCCCACGTAGTGTTGAAACATTTAAATTTGATACGACTACTCGGGGGAGTTTAATATTCATTCTGTCACGTTGTCGACATTTACCGTTTGAGAATTATAATAACAAAGAATGCAGACATCTGTATACGGATAGTTTGAGCACGATCACGGGTGTAAACGTTGATACAGAGACGTTGATGCAGAGTGTAGGTTTATATCGTGGTCAGCGTCGCGGCGCGCGTCATCTTCTATCTCGCTCGGCTCCAGTTCGTCTCTCTTTGTCTCGGAAAAGTTTCCGGTGATGAGCTTTGTTGGCCGTTTCCCCTGCAGGACGGAAAAGTTAAATGCGAAAGTTTTATCCGATATCCAGTTCCACGACGCTGCTGGAAAAAGGGATCTACGCACACCGTCACGTCGAGATTTGGATACCGTTGATAATTATAACGTTTATAATTTATGCCTATATCGTTCAGCGTAATGAAAACGTTAGGTGGAATATTTCGGAATTTTTATTCGTACGTATACACACATCCATGCACACGTATGCATATACATACACGCACGCATACGGAGAAACGCTGCACGATGCAAATTAATCGAATAGCCGGGAATTTTTTAATACAAATAACAAACATGGAAATTTATTATCGATCAGATTTACAGGAGTCGTAACGAAATACTCTTTGACATCTCTTCATTATTCATTATTGAAACCAATCGTAAATTTCGTTATGCAATTAATATGACAAATAATTCATACGGTAATTATGTTATTAGCAATTGATGTGCTGTTTACTAATTCACCAGATAGCTACCACTTAACGTTGTATTAAATATCGAGTACTAATAGCAACGTTAATAGTTTGTTTTTTGTTTTTCTATGACAGAATGGCGTCAAAGAAGACGAGGCAAAACCATTCTATACAGCACTTGCTAGAGCTGCCAAGCAACAGAGAGACAAAATTGCCGTTATATTCTGTGAAGGAGTCGACCCAAACGTCACTCATTCCAACCCCTCGACAGGTCCCGGTAACTGTGCTGCATCCCTCGCCGAAAAAGGTAAGTGAAGCATGAATAAGTCATCAAAAATCTTTTGTTGTCATTCAATTTGCAGGAACATAAAGATCAATTATCGTCTTCTTTCTTTTCGTCGCGTTGACAATTCTTTGAAGGATCGCGGTATTAAAATTGAACGTATGTTAAAAATTCACTTGCAGTCCTGTTTCGATAAGGCTCTGGAACATAATTAAATATAAAATTAATTATGTCTGTCATTTAAGAAGTAGCGAGTCATCTTCATAATCTTTCTGTCAAGAGCGTTTTCACGGTATAAATGTTCTTCTTTATGAAACCGGTGATTAAAATTCTACAAGTCATTTGTGCAGTAATTGTTTCGTAAAAGAATAAGTAACGAAGTTTCAAAGTTTAATGACAGAGACACGGGTCTCTTCGTCTGAAGATACTTTTGCAATTTTTCTGATTGGCCGTTTATATGATTGCCTGTTTAACATGAAGTTACTTCCCTACTAACTTTTCCAAACTATTTAATTAAAAGTGACATTTCACGTAATTTCTTAAAGTTTTTTGTCTTTCTTTTCGAGAAGCATAAAGTTTAATAAAATCTGATTTCTCATTTGCAAATATTATATTTAATGAAATTAAATATAAAAAAATTTGAAACTAAATTGATAAATGTAAGATATTTTACATTGGTTCTTTGTTGTCACACAACTAGATTATTTATAATGTTGCAGTTGATCACAAGTAGAGTAGCGATTAAATGACTTTTGTTTGTAAAAAATAGGATTGATGAGTAACGTAAAGTAGAACCATTGTAACCACATAAATTGCTGACGTTTTACTTTGTCGCAGTGGTTTTTTTTATCGATCATTCGGCACTTTGTTATTACTCATATAAATGTCTACGCAAGCTCGAATTCGTAGCGACGGAGTAGAAAATTTTTAACTTTATGTTCGCTGTAATTACTCAGACTTTCTTTAAACAATTTTGTTTCGATATAAGAAATTTAATCTGCTATTTAATTCGTGACAGGATATTATGCATCGAATATTTCGTTGCGAATATTATTTTAATTTTTCACAATTGATATGATCGAATGATGTTTGAAGATTTCTTTACAAATTTTATCCCACCAGACAAATAAATAGGACTTTCGAATTTGTATGCAAAACAAAATTATTTTACATAACTCTAAATACGTAGAAGGATATCTGATTTGGTTGATCGAAAAAGTTTTTCTTGCAGCCGTATGATTACTCTTTTGTTTCTTTTTCGTTCCATTTTATCCGGCAGAGAGTCATGAAGGAGGGATTCACGTAACTCGGTAGGGGAAGCTTTGGCTTCCCTGTAAAATAACGATTTTTAAAGTTTCTCGAGGAGTTTCAAACCTTTTCCCACCGAGATTCGTCGACGAAGTTTCTAAAGTTTGAACCGCGTAATTGGAGAGGAAAGGAATTTCCTCTAACCATATAAAATGGTTTGTACGTTCGATGCTTAAATCCGACGATGTGACAGATTGTTCTGTTGAAAAGCTATTTGCGTTAATGTCGTAAAAATTTTTCTAAAGTAGTAGTAATATTTGTTCCGAAACAATATCATTGTTGGATTCAGATATTTTTATTGGGACTATTCTTTGATTAGTTTTGTTATTATGAAAGATTTTTTGTATCATGCAGATTTGCTTGCTAATGAATGTAATTTTATTTGCACCAATGTGGGAGGTGTAAGCTAGAATATTACCAATCAGTAGTAAATGTCATTTTTGTCAGACATTACTGCCTGGTCAGACACTCGATCGATAATTAAATATTTCACTATGCTGATAAAAACTTATGTGTTTTACGTGTTTTCTGTCTTAATTGAATAAACATGCGTGAAAGAAATCTTTTTCATAAAATATTATAAAAATTTTAAGAACAGTTATTACCGACAGTATGGTTGGTACATTGTTATCAACGATGGCTCGTAGGCAAGGGATGCTTACTTCATCCAGGGTTGGTTTCAGTAGATGCATCTTTGGGGATGTACCGACAAAGTCAAGGTCACATCTATCGGTAAGGTAGATTACGGAATAGCATACAAACTGTTATCGACAAATTGTAACTTCCTTGCAGAAGCACAGACGAGGTAGTATATGGACCTTGTCTGTGACAGAAGAGTTTAAAACCAAACGACAAGTTTTCAAAAATATCGATTAAAATTTTATTATGCATAAAATTTTTATATATTTCCCTGTCTTTAAATCATCTACAAATACATTACAATGCTTGCCTGCTGCAATATTATTATACTAATATATAGTAATTCTCATACAAAATTTACGATTGTTGTTTTGCAACGCAACTTGCTGGAAGTATTTTTGAAATAAGACAATGAAAAAGTAATGAGATTTTAATCATTACATTATTCAAATATTTTAACTTGCACTTTTCTTAACATTAAATAAAAGTATTAAAAGTTGTTTTAAATAGGAAAAAGATATATATTTGGTTGATAAAAGGGGCATATATTTCATAGATATTGCATTTATTTAAATTTTCTGAATAATCTTTTATGGGGATAAATGCACGTACTTCACGAGAAAATAATTTGCTATTGAAATCGTATGAATGGAACTATAGTCGGAGCGTCTTGAGCATACGCAAGATGGTGGGCGGAACTGAATTTATGATAATTGCATAAATCAGAGCTTTCCTCCACAATAATCATAATCTATTGAGATAGTTGTACAAAGTTAGCTATTTAGCCAACGGCGCGCATAACGAAAGGAGGCCAAGGGGTTTCGCGAGACCGTGAATAAGATAAAGTCGATGCTATAAAATCGGATCGAAAGAGAAAGATTCTTTAGTTTCTTTCTGACTTGAAAATAATTACGCTGTTACTTCGTAATAAGCAATATAAAGTTCTTAAAATGAAACTTTATTTCACTTTTAAGTTTTAAATTATTTAAGTCACTAAGTTTCAGTGATGAAACATCAAAGTGCTATTATTTGTAATAAAACATACTTTAATTGCTATTTATTTAACAAATTCGTTATAAAAGAGCTGGACCGAATAGACTTTTAAAAATCAATAAAAATAGAGTGTTGTGTTGAATCTCGAGCAAGCAACCATAGAGGGTGCCACTAGTGTCGTTACCCTCCATGAAGGGTTGGTTTTCTGTAAATCCTGAGTACAAATTGATCAAATAAATTGTAATTATAGTCATTCAATATAAATATTGAATTATATAATACTGAATAATATAATTACTTTTGACAAAATTTCATGTAAAGTTACTCAACAGAATATTTCCATTTTCATTTTTATTCACAAACTTTGATATTTTTGTATTGATAATTTAAATTCGACGAGTTATAATTCTACAATTATTTTTATCAAAAAATAGGCAAGAATAACTTTCACGATTTAGTTTTTCTTAATATCCGAAGATGATTTATTTCCATACAATCTTACTTCAATAAAATTTCAATATGCAACATAGCATCAGTAAGTTCGTAAGCAGTCGACCGATTTTACAAAACTATACACCATTTCAAAGTTACGTAAATCGACTTTAATATATCCGAGCGATTATCATTAGTGTCAGAGCGCGATTCTGTATTTTCTATTCGATGGTGGGAAAAGTAACGGGTGACTGACATCTCGAAATCGCTGTTGATTTCTTTATTAACATCGTGAGACGTGAACCTTCGGGCAATTCACTGTACGCTGCTGGAATATTAATGGAGAAATCTGCCCCGACTGAAAGGTTGGGATCGTTATGGTTACGATTACGATTATGAGTAGCCATTCTTTTTAGAGGAGAATCGTTATACTCTGGGGAATAATACTCCTACAAGGATTTTTGTAATGTCTTTATTTCAATATACAAACAAGTATTATCGATACTATAAATTAAAGCGATTTGTAATTCTCTCTATTTAAATAATTTTTAATCATTACACAGCGTATTTTTACGTATCTATGGAAAATTGGAAAAAAATACATAAAAAATTTACACATTTCGTATACGAAACAATTTTCTACTTATAATCCGCTTTTTAAATTATATTTACAAAAATATGAATTTGCATAAATATCTGTAGTCTGTGTGTCAATCTCCCTAAAATCTATTCATTCGAGATTCAACGCTTGTAATAAAAAAAAGAATCGACGCGAAGCATTTCTATTTAGTCAAGATGGCATTAGCGATCATTTACTCTGAAGGAGAACTAAAAAGATGAGGCACAGTACCCTTTAACTTTGTCGGGCTGTCATACTGATCGGGGTTGGAACGAACCCTCCAATTCTCTCGGTGGGAGTAGCCACACGGTTGAGTGAATTTTTATGAATGAATGCGCGAGGATACCTAGATCCAAGGCTTTGGAATGCGCACCCTGTTTTCACCCCTGTACCTATATTTACGTCAGTGACTCTCAATTTGAAGTTCTCGTAACCTATAAAATCTATAGGGAACGATGTTGCTGTTAAAACGCACCCCTTTGAGATGAATAGGGCTTGAAATAAATCGAATTGCCTTTTGACCATTCGTTTCGTTTCTAGGTACCGATACTCTTCTTTGTTATTCCACTAATTTCACTAATTTTACTATATTTAACGTACTTTTTTATTTAGAAAATTTACATTAAATTTACAAATTTAATTAAATATACATGTTACTCCCTTATTTAAAAAGTTTACGATATCTTTTATCGTTCAGAATAATTAAAATTAAGATGTTAAATAACTGAACATCTTCCATTTAAAATTAAAACACCATGTGAAAAAGAGATTTAGGTTAGGTTACACTTTTCTCATGCGTTCTTCGTGCTTTATGTATAGCAAGTATTTTGAATACTGTTACTCGAAGGTTGAAGCATACAGAATTCATCCGGCCCATAGTGATTCGAAATAAAGACATACGTCATGCACGTATCATTGTCGTAGGTTAGCGCAAGCCTCTTCCTTGGAGGTTTGAACATTTTTGCGCGGGATGAAAATCATAATTGTGCACCAACATCGTCACACTCTTTAGCTACAAAGGGACTTTTGCAGAAGGGTCTGAGGCTGAAAGTGTTAGCGGCAGTACAAAAGAAGACTTAACCCTCCGTAACCAGAGGGGAGTTTATAAAAATCGTGTCAATTAGGCCTCGAGAAAGAAAGGCAGGTCGAGGAAGGTGTTCCGTGTTGGACGAGGGCTTTAAAGCTTGCATTATGAAGAGATCGTTGACAAGCAATTTGCCTTTCGAGCGGCTCTTCAGAAAATTTTGCACCTTCTTGTTATTGTGCCAGGAATCTTCGAGTGTTTCGTTTAACGTGTAATAACTTCTTCTTAGTTCGAAGCATCTTGATTAAGTCTTTACTCATTTTTATTACACTTCGAAGCATAAATCTGTAACATCGACGTGTTTGAAACTAAGTACTTGTCGAAGTTCTTGTAACCGAATTGTCCTTCCATCGAGATTAATGGAGAAAGAGGAAAAGAAATTTTATTTCGTTCAAATTTCTGTGTTCTTGTCTCAGGAATTGCGATTAGAGTAAGGAGAAGGGTGGATCGGACCTAGGCACAGATCCAGGCGAGGATTAGCCCACGGGGTATTGTAACGTCGTAAATACACCCCCTTTTTACCCCTCGAGCTTAAACTCACGGTACTTCTCTCGGTTCTCTCGTCGTTTGTCGGTCGGTAACACCAGCGTCCATTGTCACCGACTTTGTTTGATTCAACGCGAGAAAATAAAATAATTATACTTCATTAGTGAATTTCGTGCATACGTAAGGCAAAACAAAAATTCTCCATACAAATCAAAATTAAAAACTATCGCGAAATAGCGTTTCACTAAAATTTTCTGAAATCCCGATCGTTTAGTCGGTTCCTTTTCGAAATTTCTCGACGAATTTAATCAATTCAAGATTAGCTGAAGCTCGGACCTATATTATATACTATATTTCATCGATCTCCACCGTTCTTCGTTCTCGTTTGTTTTCCTGATTTAGCGGCCATCTTTATTATCAAACGCTTTATTATCACGGGTTATAATTCCGGTCCAGGTACCGGTTGTAGTTTTTCGAGGATGGGGAAAAGATTAGGGAAAGCATTCCGGCGAGGCACTTTAGCCAATGTCGTCGTTTCGATACTTACACCCTCATGGCCCCCCTTTCTCCCTGACTCGCGTTTCCCTTTTCCTATTCGAAAGCGTAGCACCCTCCGGTTTTCTATCTGGTTTAGCGGTAGCGGAGAGAGAAATCGAGGGACCCCCTTTTCCGCGGAACGATATCTCGAAGCGAAATCCCGGTCGGTCTCGCGCTTATAGTAGTCGAAATGGAAAGGGTTGCACGCGAAGGGCTCCGGAAGGACTGCGGGGTTATAATGAAATATAGGCTCGTTCCGCTTCGTATAAGACTGCATTAAGATTATACGTTGGCGCGCTCCTTGGCGACCGAAGAAGGTCGAAATAAACGGGGTGGGAGGTGTGGTATGAGGACGTAGCTGGTGGCTACGGGCTAAAGGGGTAAGGGATTCCTCCTACGGTGTTTTAATCAAGCCGGATTTGCTGCGGCAAGCCGTGGTTCCAACTTTCATTTTAGCCAACCCCGTCCTGACAAGCCGTGCACGAACGTTTTCGTCCGCTTCTCTTTCTCTGTCTTCACTTTTCTGCCTCCTGTCCTCTTATTCTTACGATCTTTCCACTCTCACTCTCTCTCTCTTCGTCTCTTCGACGTTCGTTAGACATCCATACGGAGTGTTTGCGCTGCATTAAAACGTTATCTCTGTTTCGCGGAGACGCGTGATCTCGACGATGTCGTCCTCCTTAAGAAACTCCGGGAACGAACGGCAGCTTGGTGTGTCGCGATTAAGTTATTAACTCCGATGGAAACGGAGCGCCGAGAAAGATGTGCTTTTCCTATGGTATAGTGCTTCAGCCATCGCGAAGGACACAGTCTCGATCGTGAAAGGGATTAACCTCGAAGTTAATTTATTGGAGCAGTTTGTTCTAGCAGTTTGGTCTGTTTGAGAAAAACATATTACATTGAATATAAATTATGCACTTTTTTTAACAACAGAACAAAAAAATTAAAACAATCAAGAGATGGTGTAATTTTTTCTCGAAATTTTATTGATTTATTAATTTTATAGTTTCTTTTTGAGAGATTTAAACGAAATAAAAGCTTGTACTATTGTATAAATTTACGTCCTTTTTCGAGGTAACTCTAATGCAGCTCATGATTGCATCCTTTGTCTTCTGTTTATGTGTAACTATTTCGAGTCCGCTTAGAGGAATGCTTTGTCGATCTCTTCTCCATCTCTTTGTCAACTGGTCATTCAACAGCTTCGTTTATCTACGACAATCAATCCAGTTAGGTACATGAATCGTGATTAGTGATTCCAATATATAACTATCTACCACCTGCGCTGGTTTCGTTGTATCGATATGGCGATTTTAAAAATAAATGTACAAATTTGATTTTTTTGCAATTTTTTTATTTAATATTTTTCGATCCATACGAAATATAGAATTGCACGTAATATTGTATGATAAATTTCGAAAATATAGATCAACCAGATTCTCATCAGACGGATCAAACTTCCCTCCGGAAGTCGAAACCCTCTTTTCCTCTTCTTCGTTATTGTCAAACATCTCTCCCTTGCTTGGAAACCGAACCGCCTAATACTTTAGTTAGCACTTCCAATACAGATTACACGACAAACTCGTCCCCCTTCTTCGTCGAGATGATACGGTGTTCTTTGTGTTCTTTGCCCTTCGTTCAATATCCTTCAAATCCCGAGGATTCTGTCTATCGAGTCTTTATATTTCGGTGGCCACTCTTCGTTATCACCCGTGTATTTGCTTTCTAATAAATGATATTCCCTACTAGAGAACTTAACTTAATTTTATTAACCACTATGTTATTTCTATTGCCAAAAGATCGTAGAAAACTTTTGAAATTCAGTCGTTCCTACATCGAAGAAGTTAGTTCACAGTAGAAATCGGAACTGAATACTCGAGTTACTGTTTTTCGAATACTGGTCAATGTATAGTAAATAGATACTCTTTAACACAAATCAAATGGAAATCCTAAAATTACTTTTATTTCCAAAGAAAGTAGTGGATCGTAGAAAATTCCCAAATTTCAACATTCGTATATCAAAGCAGTTACTTCAGTACAGAAACGAACCCGTCTGGAGATTGAATACTCGAGATTCTATTCTTCGAATACTAGTCGATGCAGAAGCACTCCTTGAGTCAGATCCAAAGGAAAGGAAGCGCTAGCCTAATAGGACTAATCTCCCGATCACAATGCCCCGCGTCGACAAAGATATTCGTAGGTGGAATTCGTTTCATCTTGGCCGAAGCTCAAGCCGTGCATGTGGAAGGGAAGGTGGGTAGATTGGAAGGAATGAACATAGAGCAAACAATATGGCGTCAGCCAGGAGAAACCCAAACCGTTGCGGACCGGTCAGTATGCAATATGCTAAGGTTCTGCTTTCCCTCCTCCTCCTCTTCCTCCCTTTCTACTACTAGCCGAAAATTCATTGTCCGTCTTTCTCTCTCCGGCCGTTTCTCTGTTACTCCTTCTAGTCCTCTATAACCTCCGAATCCTTGGGTTTGGGAATTTAATTACAGTATAGTGCCTACATTGTAGCCCCAGCCGGCCCGGAAATAAACTCCCCATTGTCGCGGCACAAAGCTTCTATTTGTCACGAGACCTGGGCGTTCGACACCCTTGCGACGTACGCCACCCCCGCCCGCGCCACCTGCCCTTCATGCCTTTCGATATCGACTTTTCCGACAGCGCCACGACTTATGTATGTATGTCGCTCCGCGTGATAGAACTTAGTTAATAAGCGGAGCCAAGTGAAATCTCGTTGCGCAATTCTTTTAACGATTCGCCAAGTTTCGTCGAATCGAAAGTATCGGTGAACATTGTGCAAAAAATGCAGATTCTTACGGTGGTAGATTATAGTAACGATTGCAGTGATTTATTGGTAGACTTTTGTCCATTTTCGTAGACGTAATTAAAGAAATGAAAGCTAAAGAGAAATTTGTCCTATCTGTTAAATATTATAATAAATACTCCACTTTAGATATTTTTAATATTTTTACAGATTTTGTGCATTTTGTAGATTTTTTTTTGAAAAGTTTCTGAAAAAAGGCATAAACATTCGCAGTATGATCGTCATAAATACTGTACTTCAGATTTTTGCAACAGAAAAATTTTCAATCGTAAAAATCAACAGCATGGCTTTTCTTTTCCTTTGAGATCTTTTTTTTATCTAAAACTTACCATAACTCTTAAACCACATAAATTCTCTTATTTGGGTAATGTATTTTTTTTTATTAGAAACGGATAGTACGAAGAGTCGCTTCATTTACCGCCATACATTATAGAGAAGATTATCCGGGCAACCACAGCCTAACAATCTCTCAGTTCTGCTTCTTCGCGAACTTCGATGTAATAAGTAACAACGCCATTTAATTATAAATGCTCGCACCCGAGAAACGAACTTACCTAGCTCCCACTTTCCGTTTAATCCTGACTGTGGTATGGGGTACACAGAATCGTACGTTAGAATTTAAGCCATCCCCATGCCGAAAGGGAGACTGTCTTCGGGTAAACTGTTCTCGGTATTATTGAGTTAATTAAATAAAATTGATTAGTATTTAAAGCACCCGGAAACCATAGCGCGCTCCTCCAAGCTGAAGATCAAGCTACTCAGAAATTCCAATTACATTTAGTTACTTTGTGTCGTATTATCTCATAAGATTCCTACTATAATGAACGAAGTTTTCAAAAATAATTTCCTTTGGTAGGTTCGATTTAGTTTGTTACAAATATTTTGCCGAATATTCTTTTACACGAAATATTTAAACGTGACAAGATTGGAAATTTTTATAGTTTCGCGACAGCGTTCTTTCCCAGTAGAACGGATAAACGACGAGTCGAACAGCGATAAAATTGCCAGGGGAATGGCAATTTTAGAATCGTGTCTCTTTCAAGAAAACCCATCCCCTCAGAGTGTCTCGGCAAATTGAGGGCTGGAATGTTTCATTGAACATTAACGATCGTAACGTTCTTCGATGAGTGTTGTTGCCCCATGGCACGCGTCTTCTCGCGCGGTGCCATCAACCGATCGTCGTGAAATAGTTTTGTCTCTCGAACGGCGGTCGACCGTCGTACGAATTTGCGCGATAATTGTTCTCCAGGGAAGAAGTCTTGTTTCTCTTTTTATGACAGACCATCGCGGTGACACAGTGTTCGCTAAAGATTTTCCCAAGAGAGATAGGTTGCTGCTCGAACGAAAAGGAGCAATAGAAATCGAGAGATACGACTCGATTAGCAGCAGTTTCGCTGTTGGTTCCATGACCGAAATTGCCGTCATCGTCGGCTCATAAATATAACTACGAGCATAGTAGTGCTCCTCCATTCGCCAAACCTCTCCTGCATCGGACCGTAAAGCCCCATAATTATTCACTCGTCGTTAAATCGGCCGCCTACGCGGCAGTTACGGCTACCCGTCGGCTAAGTGTACCGTGTATACTGGCTACGTGTTACTAGGATGCTCGCATATGTGCGGATTAGTGTTCTCCGGTGAATGGTTTCGATTTCGCTGGACGAGTCGCGCTATTGTTAGCTAATTTTACCGCGCTGCAAAATCTCCCGTTTCCCGACGTAGGAAATGGCAAATGAAACGTGTTTTTAACGAAAAATTAAAGAATTCGACAAAATTTTCATGAAAGGAAAGTTAATTTTAAATAATTTCCAAATAATTTAATGGTAAATCAGTGACTTACCATAGAAAGAGTTAAGTTAAGAAACAGAAGAATTCAATTAAATTAAAAATTCGTTTCTGAAGAAGGCATGTGCCTGACCGTAATCAACGTATTCTACTTACGACTATTCGTCATTCGACTAACTACATTTCTATAATCACTATAATCAGTCGAATATATCTTTCTTGGAATTACATGAAATTTCGCAGATTGTAAAACGAATCAATTTATATATTAAACAAATTGTTCCGTGAAATTGCCGGTTGCAGTTATCATCGATTCGGTCACTGAAACGAATAGCGCTCGGTTAAGCACATAGATATTGGCCACCCATTTTTAACTGATAACAAAATTACATTTCTCTGTCGATTGTCACTAGAATCGAACAAAAGTTTTGCAAACTGTAAAACGATCAATTGATCGGCATTGATCAAGTTGAAATCAACAACTACCGTGAGCCATGATTATCGTTGAATCAATCACTGAAACGAATATCACGTTCGTATCAGTTGATTAATTTTAATCGACAACAACGATCGTGTTCTCCTGTTGATTTTCGGTGTGCGTGCATCTGCGTTCTGCGCGCGAGACGCGTTCGAAACGAGGGTCGAGAGGGAACGAAAGCGAGTCCGAGAGGTACAGATAAGGGGGGGGGGGGAGGACTCGAGGTAGGGCGGGACAGTAAAAAAGAAACGATTGAAGCGTGCAAAAGTTTCCCCGATGAAATCGCGAGTACCCTCGAAACTTGCAACTTGAAACGGTCGGACTCGCGGATGCACGAGATTCGACGGCGGGTAGAAACGGTTTCATTTTAGGTGGATGGCGACGGTGGCGGCCCTGATTGAGGAAGGGGGGCGATGCCGTGGCGAGAGGGTGGCGGACACGGCGGTGCAGGGCCTTAATTGCCCGCGAGTTAATTAAACTGTAATTCAATCGCGCGAATTCGCCGATGTTTTATCGTGGCGCGACGCGCCGTTAAGTTTGTACTTTCTGATGCGCTCGTTACAGAAAGTATATCGGGCGGCGGTGTTTTGCGTGTACGTGCAAGAATTATGGGGATTTACCCTTTGCCGGAATCGAATAAACGTTTCGCGGAATAACAGGGATACGAGGGTTTAAGTTGGGCTGGTGTACGGTTTAATGTAGTGTGAAACGATAGAAAGGTTCGTTGCGTTGTTCCACCCGAAATTATTAATATGTTGCGTCTCTTACAGATTTTTTTTCTTCTATTTTATGCACGGTGAGTCACGCGATTGAATTATGTCACGAGTTTTATAAAAAATGGAAAGGAAACTATAGAAGAAACCGTTGAAAGATTTGATAGAATCCTATTTTTTTTACGAAATCAGTTTTTGTGATATCCAAAAATAAAATAAAACTTTCTTCTGAAATAAAGTAAATCTACAAATATAAATACAAGAGTAATACGTCTCCTCTCGGAATTTGTTTGTTTTATTTATTTTGATAAATTATGTAATCCTGATAAATTCAGGAAGACCGTTATTGTATGTATATCGTCCAGAGAAATAGAAAATTAATTCAACGAAATGCTTCTCACATCTGGAATATTATTTTAAGCATCGCCAGAAATAATCTTTCA
This sequence comes from Frieseomelitta varia, assembly GCF_011392965.1. Classification (NCBI taxonomy): domain Eukaryota; kingdom Metazoa; phylum Arthropoda; class Insecta; order Hymenoptera; family Apidae; genus Frieseomelitta; species Frieseomelitta varia. Next base: position 84,320 of record NW_025110809.1, on the reverse strand, counting down.
GAGTTGAGAATTTGTTCATTATTCTGTTAGGTTGCATTTTCCTTCGTGATGAAATTTGTTTATGGTAAATTACGTCGGCGGATTTCTTAGATCAATGATGAGGTAAGGCCAGCGAGGGCTGCTTACTGTAATTATCCCTTCGGAGTGCGTAGAACCTACCCTTGGCCAACCTCCCATCGCACACGCTCCCGGGCTCGATTGTTCTTGCTTGCATGGCCCCATGCGCCACGTCTATGAAATTAAGCGTACCACCCTTCTTGCCGAAATACGGCTGTTCTGTCAAGACCTCGCTTCTGCCCTCCCTGTTCCTTCCCGTATCTTCCGTTCGCCCTTAATTTCTCGAAGATAATTGCCGCTTCGTCTTCGCGTCGCGAACCTCGTGTCGCTTATGGAAGCGATTGATGATGATCCTTGGCGACAGGGAAATGCAAAAGGAAATTACATTCTTTCATAAGTATCGTGTCATCCTCGTTGAGAAAGTTGATTGTACTTCGAAATATTGGTAACACGCTCAACAACAAGCCAAGAGCTGATATAATTAATAAGATAAATAATATTTAATTTTATATTTTAAATCACAGATATAAGTCTATGAAATGACTTTATATCTTGAAACCATGATCCAACATCCATTTAGAAAATCCTTTACTTTTTAATCGAAATAAATTTCTTTGTACATTTTCCCGAAAAACAGGAATATAATTAATTACATGATTATAACTTTGATCTTTAATAAATAAAAATGTTTAATTAATTAAAATTTCAGCAGTATAAGAAAGAATAAAATATCTACCAGTATCGTATTGTAGAAAATGTTGTTATTTCTTTTGAAATTTTGCTCAAAAGTTTTGAGCGAGAGTGCTTATGAATAAGTATTTTCTAATCGTTACATAATTTCTTCGTGTCTTTCGTATCTCTTCAAAGATAATTGCCGCCTCATCATCGTGAATAATCGAGTCTTATCGACGATTAATGATTGCCCTCTCGCGCGGAACGCAAAACAAAATTACATTCCTTCGAAAGTTACGTTTCATCGTGAACAATTACAGCGCTGGATGGCGTAAGAATCGTTCTCCCCGTTACAACATTTCTAATTCGTTCCAAAGATCAATTTTCCATCGTTAATCTCGCTTCAACGTTTTACCTCGACGTCCGAGAACTTCCCCTCCATCGTCTCCAGCTTTCGGCTATCAATCTCGGCGGTTGACATTTTTTCTTTTTTTTTTTTTTGTTCGGCGGAAACTGCGTGTGAAATTCGTGCCACGTAACGGGACCATGCACTTGGTAGGGATGTTTGACTTTACGTCGGATACATATTTCAATCGTCGTAACCGAAGAAGCAAGCAGGGGCGGTTGTTTGCCAGTGACCAGAATTTAATATTCATCCAATCAGGGGGTAAACCTACCGCGCCCGAGGGTGTCGCTGTTACCTCCAACTCCCTTTTCCCTCTGACCTCTATAACTCACTCTATATTTGTTCTTCCTCAAGAGTCAATAAAAAAAAATTGCGGTCGTCACTATGAACAAATCCACGAGTGTTCGGAATGAAACTGGTCAACTCGTAGAAATTAGATCAGAATTTTTTAGCACGTCGCACACATTGCATCTTGTGAATCTTTTATCGAAGCCCATAGTAACCAGAGTTCTGGCTAACCAACGAGCAGGGACTAATTAACGAATACTTTGGATGATTCCACGCGTTCGCGCCATTTCTTGCAGCAACGATTCCTTTTTCTTTTTCCTTTTCTCGCGAAAGAGACGGAAGAAAGAAACTATGCCGAGTTCACCTCGATAGAATTTGGGGTTGACCGGGCCATAGAGAGCAATTTAATTCGCATTATGCCAGCCAGCGCGGGTATACCCTTGTTTCGTAAGCATCGCGGGGCAAACTCAGTAACAAACCCGCGGATTCGTTCGATCAAACTTAATTAGCGCCGAATTCCAGACATAATTAAATTCGACCGCCGTGCAATTTCGCGGAGGTAGACACCCCGTTAGACGGAGGGCAAGGGAAAGGGGATGTAAAAACCCGAAGGAGGGACGAAGAGGGCTCGAGAGGGTTGCCGGAGAAAAGATTCGGAGGAAAGGGGGAGAATGGGAAAAATTTTACCCCGAAACAAAACATCTCGCGAGCCGGAATATTGTTCGGATTGGATTATTTCTATTGGCCCGTAAATCGTGCGTCTGCCGATACCGTAAATCTCCGCTTACGTTCCATTATTACGGCGTTTAGTTGATTTATCTAAAATCTTTCCTCCCCCCGTTATGTATCCTCGCCCGGTGTTAGTAAATTTTCGACATCCTCGGTTTCTTGCGTTTCTCCCTGTTCTCCGTGACTGCCAGCCGGTTTTTGCCGGTCAAATAGATTGAATTATCAGAGTGACGAGAGATAGAAAGAGAGAGAGAGAGAAACCGCGTTTCTTCACGCCTAGCCAACTGCCGCTTTATTTGGGACGTGTTGGACACAGATTTCTGATAGAAAACAGTTACCGCCTAAAGATTTCGGCCAGTGTCTTACGAAAAGGATGATAAACGTGGCCAATAATGCCGCAGCATTCCGGCGGACCGACGAAAGAGAGGGTAAGAGACAGACGCGGAGAGGGAATTCCTGGAATGCTTCCGGGAGAGTTCAGAAGGTAGCCCCTTACGTTCTTAGCTGGTACCCTTTCTCTCCTCGAGGCGGTGCACCGGTCCATTCCGAATATCCTTCTCATTAATTATAAGAAAACATTGTCCTACGATCGTTCGTATCAACGATGGTATTCCAACATTCTATAGAAGCTTCAGTGTACGTGCACTTGGAAATCCGACTTGCACGTTGCCAGTGGTTTATCGGATAGGCTTTAACGAATAATGCAGTATTTGCAACGAGGCAATTAATTGCCATTGATCAAGCAGTATAATCTGTACGTCGTCGAGTAACGTCTTGAGGACGTTGTGCCGCGTTCCTGAAACACCTTCAAGCGTTATCCTAATAACAAGCAGCATTAATCACCAGCAGGGTAGACTGCAATTACCATGATGGTTTAGCTGAGGATATGGCTGAAACCATGGGTCGGAGAACTTTGTCGAGTGTAAAGTCAAAATCAAGGGGTTGTGTTTCTCCGCCTGAATTCTTGGAATTTCTTTCTTGTTTAAACGAGCGCTAAAAAAAAACTTTGCCTCTCTTCATCTTTCCGTGTTCTGCATCTGTCGCGCAGCATCATCGGAGCTTCGCTAAATCTACATTCAGTTGCAGAGTATAATGCCTCGAAGGTGTATTGCGAATCAAATCTTCGTTTCGAGTAATCTCAAGTCAAACAACAAACTGTGTATACTCCACTCCGCGAGGACTGTTTCAATAGATACACTTAGCTTAAATGTATTAATCTTACGTATACACTGTCAAAATGTACGAACATTTCCTCAATTCTTATACGTACGTCGAACAATTTGAGTTTCAATAAGTATTAATAATTACCTATCATATCTTCTTTTCTTTTATATATTTATCTTTGTATCGGTACAATTGTGCTTGTTTAACAAGTCGTCGAGTTACCTTTGGTTTAACAAATTATGGTCTTACATCATGATAAAATCTCCATGTTTAACATTAGAGATCACAATTTATTATCATTTAATTTTTCGTCAGCTTTTTCACAATGTCAGACGTCAATAGCAAACAATTAAACACTTTGCACTTACTTTTGAGCGGTAGCATGGGTACAATACAGTCTGGCAATGATTATTTTCCACGTATCAAAAAATTCACCGCCGCAAGAAACATACTTGCAAAGCGGAGACACTAAGCGAAATGATAGAAGCATAAAGGAAGGAGAAAAAGTTGAAGAATGTAGACACATTCTCAGCGGCGAGAAGAGTCTGGATCGTGTAGAAGGGAGTTCGGAATCAAGGAGGACACATTGTCAGCACCCTTTGACCATCAGGGTGGTCCCCTCTTTCGAGAGCGGAATCAAACGTAGCCACGTCATAACCTCTCCTCCAGTTTCTCTCAATTTCTCCGCGTCGTTCTGTGGACTTTCCAGCGTCCGCAGTCGTCGGTGCCGAGCGTGATCAATGAACGGCGCAGATGCTGTTTCGGACTGTTGCCGGGAGTATTGTGCACCTAATCGCCCACCCTGTCACTTTGACCACATCCCGGGGACTACCGTGGGGATCCCTCGGGACGACGGCCCATAAATCGAAAGTTCGAGGCTTCCCCGAAGGGTACCTTGTATCCCATACTCCCGTTATCGACGTATTCCTGCGTTAACATAAGATCGAGCAGCGATTCGCCTCGGGCTGCTCTTCGTCAGTTGTGGGATTACCACCTGGATCGTTGGGAATCGCGCTTTCTAAGATACATTATCGTCGTGATTTATACGTATCTTGTGGGTTTCGAGGAACATGTGCCGTCCAGTTCCTTTTAGGTTACGTTCTGACTGCGTTTTTAAAAAACGAATCACTGGTATGAATTTGCTAGGTTTATAGGTTTTCTCGTAATCCTTTAAGTTTGAAGAACCAAATTACGTGTGACTATCTTATTAAATTTTTGTGTTATTAGATAATTAGATTTTGGCATACTGTGAAAGATTATAGATAATTTAGTATATGCACCGAGTTTAAGAACGCAACAAATGCACTCTTTTGTGACAGTGGGTATGAGAAATGACATAAGCGTTCACATAAAGTGACACTTTCAAGCATATATTAACGGCTATATAATTTGAAGGGTTAATGATTTAATAAACCACTTACTTTATGTATTTCTTGGAAATATCAGCCAGAATGAACTTATCTCTTGTTATATCTTGATTTATACGTTCGGTGGTAATATTCCATTTCTCGTGGAACAACTGAAGGAAACTTTATCATATCTGGAGGAACTTTGCGATTATGTATACGTTATTTAGGTATCTGGTCTTTCAAACAGCAGTACTTCAATTTGATCGCAATAACTGTGTTATTCTTTATCGTTATTGTATCTGTTCGTACATTATGAAATATCCAGTATATGTTTTTTCAAAAAATTTAATTCGCAAATTGCATCATTTATTATCCTTTCTTTTTCTCTTTGGACAACTACATGATCCAGACAGTCCTACATTTCGTTTCCTCTCTATGCAAAGAAAATTCAATTTACAAATCATTTCGCTAATATTTCTACATCGATTCGAATTTTATGGATAACATTCTCTTGATAGAAGAAGAGTATCTTGTAGCAGAGTTGGAAAGTTGCTTTGTATGGGACAGATTGTGGTTGGAAATTAGGGTGATTACCAGCTTTTCCTTCTGGTACCTATTGAAGCTGCCAGAGAGGGGCCAGGTGACGGGGTGATAGCTGCAAGGGGTGGTGCGCGCTTGCCGCGGTAGGATCCACCTCTTGTCAAGTTTAAACCCGCTACGTGACTAAGTTGCAAGCGGCCTGCTAAGATGTCCTGCTAATTTATATGTTCGCGTTAACTTGCGCTCACCCCCTCTTGTACTTCCACCTGCATCCCACGTCTCTTACATCTCAGCGAAAGGGCAGAAGGAGAAGGGGTGGTCGGAGGAAGCTTCTGGCGAGAGAGGGCATGGGTCGCATAAGTAATCGCTGCTATCGTGCTCGACAGATGCGTTAAAGATCCCTTGTCCTTTGTGGTCTACCATCGATTTCTCCGACCCACTATCTTCATCATATTTATTATTACATTTCGTGTTTCTTATATTTTTCTACATATATCTCAATTATCTCGATATTGTCGAGTTATCTCTGGAAATTTGAATTACACGGAATACCTGCTCAATTTTGGAGTTTTAATCTTAGTCAGAATTTTCTTTCCTTTCATACGGTAAAAAAATGATTTGTGTCGTAAAATATAGAATACTAAGTAAAATTTGAGATATTTCATTTTCATTTCATCGACATCAGTTATCTGTAAATGTAATTTCATCGATTTAGACAACGTCGAGTACTAATTTGGATAATTACCAAATGTCGAAGCAAGGGTTGCTGACTTCGAGAAACCAATCGAATCGCTGACATCTGAGCGTAAATCTTCGTCTTTGGCGAGGTCCTGCCGAACTAAGACGGCACCCTTTTCTTTACCGATGGCGGGAGAAATCGTCAAAGGAATCACGCTTACTTACCTGAGGAGGTCAGGTTTAAGGAGGTGGATACCGGTCCGAAGGGTGAACTTTCTGGTCGAACCTCAAGAAGGCTGAACCGCAAAAGCCTCGAGGTTTGAGACCTATGTATCTTGATGAATCGTTTGGTGTCTGCGTCCTCTTTGAAGCGTTCGCTAGGCGACCATCGTTCATTAGACTTAATCGGACAGTTTCTTCATTCCGTTTTCTTCAGTTTCCTTCTTTAGTCAAAACTTTGAAAACCAACGTTTCATCGTGTTTGAACGCCTTTCGTCGTTCTCGTAATGTTCGTACGTCGATCCTAGCCAAGATACAAGCTCCAGATAATTGAGTAAATTTGAAACTTTTTCAGTATTTCAAGACTGCATTTTCTTCTTTAATTTAGTTTAATAGAAGAATCGAAAAAGAAACTGAAAAATGAAAAAGAACAACGCTATTTGCTCATCTAATCAATATACGATGCAGATATAAATTTGATGATTGAAAATTTTTCAATCTCTTTGATATATATAATTTTCACTTTTTACCAATTGAAACGACAATTTTATTAATCGAAGGGAGAACGTTGATTTGCAAAAGTTCCTTTAAAATTCCAAGTACTTTCTTACTTTGTCGCATAATTTTGCTCGTCCCATGTTTAAAGGATCCGCGATATTCAGAAACATTCATCAAAGTGAAGTACACACGTGGGAGCACAATAATCGCGAACAACGCCAGACTACAAAGGAATAGACAGTATCGATCTTGGGAGAGGGTGCGTGGCAATGGTACCCCAATTAGGACCCCTATGACCCACACGTTCTACGTGGTCCAATGTGGCAGAAACCCACATGCTGAGGATGCATCCGCGCGTGAATATTTGCCTAAGTGATTGCTCGCCTTGAGACGACAACTGTTCGATCCACCCACGAAACTGCCCAGTCCTTCGTCGAGATGTCTCCTTTCCCAAAGATTTCCCTTCCTCGCGAAACACACGCAGAACTTTGTATTTCAACTTCTCGCGAACGTCGGACGCTTTTGGGAAACTTGAAACAGTCGTCTCGAGGAGTAGATGTAACTACAGGCTGGCAGCATATCCTTCGTCCCGTTCGTCTCGTCCTATCGTTGACATTTCTACTTACTCTCCTGAACCTTCTGGTTTTTCGTATCTGTCTCTTGGTTTAAGTTAGATTTACGTGAGATCCTTTGCAAGACACCGAGATTGTTCAGAAAATAGAGAGAAATGCGTACTGTTTGAGACCGGGACGATTTCATGCAAGAAAAATTATTATCAAGAGTGACGGTTTCGTAACGATCTTACGAAATTTTCTAATGAGACGTTTTCTTTTCTTTCACATTTCATTTTCATAGTGCTACGTTATTTAGTAAAATTACTAAAATGCAGGGCTGGGGAGAAATAGTAAATATGAAATAGAATGTAAATATTTTTATTTTCTCACGTGTGTAATTACGTATGGAAATAGTATTGTGAAATAAGTATTTCATTAAAATATAGGAAAATAATATTTCATCAAATAATTATATTTCACAGAATAGTATTTAGAATAATGGTATTGCAACTAATAGTATATATATACGTATACACGTATCATGTTTATATCTCATATATACGTAAACACGTTTCTCGTTTATATAATTTCATCACAACTTGGACGCACACACCATACTACTCGTTCTACTTCATCTCGTTCATCTTTTATTTTCCCTAATCAATACACAACATTCATACAACACACATACCAACCTTGGTTGCTAGGACGCTCATCGACATTCATAATGTATTAACCTAACAGAAGAGAAGATAGCGAGTGACAGTTGCGAAATATGTTTAGTTTTAAAATTTGTATGTCTTATTTTCAATTCACTATTTTCAATATTTGAATCCGAGTGAAAGTAGTAAATAGTATTTTCTCACGATTTAAACATTTAATGAAATAGTATTTACATATGCAAATATTCCAATGTTTACTATTTTATATCAAACTATTTCAAATTTTCTCCAGCCTTGCTGAAATGGTATAATAATATTTATAATAAATTTGATATACTTGGACAATCAATTGTTTAGTTACTACAGCACTTAAACCAATCACTCAAAAGGTAAACTCGATTTCAATGGAAACATCGTATTCCTCATAATCTGTTGATCGTTCCTTCGCCTCGGCTTCACCAACGATTGATAATCCTGGTAGCGACTGGTTCTCTCGGAAACGTAAGCCGACGATCCAGCTGTTGGGCCAGTGCCTCCGACAGGATTTCGTGATTCGTAGACCCTTATCAAAACCGAGTATCCTAGAGCTCCACTCCAGGTCTTGAAGGTTACCGTTGATTTCTCAGCTCGCTTCTCTTTCCGATCATGCGTTTCCGCTCGTTCGTCTCTGTTCCACGCGTTTCGTCTCTCTCTCTCCCGATATAAATCATGTGAGCTGCAGGGTGGCTCGCCCCTGTGCACCAAGAAGGGCAGAGAGAGGCACTACTGGGATCCCGTATCCAGATCGTTGGTCCAGGCATGGTCCAAGGAGTGGCAAGCAAGGGTCGCTCGCCTCGACAAAGGCAAGATCAGTACATTACAGATAAAGCGAACGACTCGCCCGTCCGGGAGTTTTTTAAGCCATAAATTTCGTGGCTAAGAGGGAGCAAGTTTGAGAAAGAAAGAAGAGAGAATAGGAGGTGGGTTGGAGAGGGGAGGGGGGGGGGGCGGAAAGGGGGACAGGAGTGTTTGCCGAACTGGTTCCTTCCTTCCTTCCTAACTCAATTGCCGCGACACGGTGATCTATGGTGGTTGGGGAACGGCGAAATCACGGGAGCTGCGTCCCCGTGCCCCGGATTTTCTTGCCAATCGAAAGACTTTTCCACCTTGTTCCGCGCGTGTTTCAATCGATTCAGCATATTTCTAACTGGGAAAACCCTCCTCCGGATCGAAATTATATTTTCCTCGAGAGGAAGCTTGTCAAATTCTGTCAGTCAGCATTCGAATTTCGATGTAGTTTCCCAAGTTCGGGGATTTTTGAGAGAAACTTTTCCTTCGGATTACCAACAATGAACAAAGTGGAGATGTTTCGGCGAGTTAAGATTCGTAAGATTCGGTGTATTTAAAAAATTGATATCTTATAGTTTTTATATTTTGGAATATTAATATATAATTTAATAGCAGTAATTGATAGCACGATTCTATATATTTTTCTGTTTTATCACGGATATTCAAAGATTTTGAAGTTTTATTTCTTCACATTGTGATCTTCATATCGCGATACAATGAAAGGGGGAATCGCGAGTAAAGTGAAGTGAAAGAAACACGGTATCTTTTTAACGGAACGATCTAATGACTGGGAATCCTCTTTATGGTTTACAAGAAGTTTGACCCTTCGGGAGCGTAGCAAAGAAGAAGAAACGGCCACCGTCTAGTTTCGATATCGGTGTCCTCGTCGTTTTCGACGATTCGGAGGGTGGCGCCCTTCCTTTTTTAAGCCATAAATTGTTCACGGTAGAACCGCCACGCTAAGGTGCTTCGAGACAAAAGAAAAACCTCCTCCGGACAGCGTAATGTATTTAACTGAAGTACCCCGCGCAGATTACGACGGGAAATATTGTCCTGAACGAGAAGCCAGGTATTCTTTGATAATACCATTTGCGTCGCCTCTTCCAAATCCTATTTGAACAATGTCATTTTCAAACGTCTGGAATGAGATATAACACTTTTACTTTTTATTTTATAATCGGTAGGTATTGTAATATTAAGTTTTATTCAGTCATCTTACAAGTAAGCAAGCTTGTTAGCAATTAATTAGTGATGAACTCATTAATTTTTATTAGTATCTTTCACCCTTATAAACTCAATTCTCAGAAAAACCACGTTATTTATTATAGCGATATATAAGCAAATGAATAAAAGTACAACAATATTATAAGCAGATGAGTTGAAAATTGTACGTTGTAATTCTACGAATAATCAAAGAAAATCAAAGAGGGGAATTCAACAATATAGAAATACATAGTTTCTCATTTCTCTTGCTCCGTTATCACAATTTTCGACACAATGAGTATTCCGTTGAAACTGTTCGAAGCCACAAGTGCCGAAAAACCGAGCGAAATTCCAGGAACCACGAAACGCGCTAATCCAAAGCTATTCACGGTCTAATTCCGGCAGGCCGTTCGATTTTACGAGTGGCGAAATCCTAACGTGGAACACGAACGAGTATTTCCAGAGAGTTCTTCGGAATTTCGTTTCCACCCTGAAGGAATTCGCGAGGTTAGAATCCCGGGAACGCCCGCAAGAAACTTTCTGCCCCTTTTCTTTTTTTTCTTTCCATCACGGATCGACCGTGGCACCTTCGTTTTTAGCGCTTTATCATAGCACGACCGATATTCCAGTGGAATCCGGCTGAGCGTTGGAAGGCAGGACGGGGAGCCGTGAAAAGTTAAAATCACATCAGAGGGCCATTATTGTATCGTCGATGTCCCCTACCGTCCCGTCGAAGTTAAACAATTTCTGGAGCCTTAACGCGGACGATATCGCGCTCTCTCCTCTTTTCTTCACGTCCGTTCTCGTTGCCCTTTGTTTCCTTCGTTGTGTTTGATATCGCGGACGCGCACGTGTTCTCGCTCAGCCTGGAAACTTTTGGCAATTTGTCGCTACTCGGAACGTCTACGTCCAAGGGAAATCAAAGTGAAATTCATCACGCATTCGATTCGCCCGTTAATCGATCCTTCTCCCGTTTCATTTGCATGTTTTGATGAAATATTAATTAGGTTGTTTCGAAGAACTTATCGTAAGATTTTAAATGTTACGTTTCTTATCATTGGAGAGAATAGTTTGTACAAATCGGGATAAATGATAAATTTGATGGAATTGTTAGGATCAAATCTTGACATTGTCTTGCTGAAATTTTCTAATACACTTATTTATTTATTTAATTTCTCAGAATAATCTACGTGTGTTTCTAAGCTTTCGTATCGTTCGTGTATATAATTGTTAGGTTTGAAGTAGATTCCAAATGATTCAACAGGGCACGATGAGTTCTATAACTCAACTATTTTTACAAGAATGAATGAGATTCATGTACAAGCGATATTTCGAACAACGTCGAAGCTTCGCGGCGAGGTTTCGAGGTGCAGGCTACGCGGAGAAAGCTTCCCTCTATCGGGAATTACTTAAACCGGCTTTACGACTACCGGAAACTACCGTGCCCGTTGAGGGGATTCCGATGCATTACAGTATTAGTCGCCACGCTTAGAAAGGGTTCGTGGAAATGCAAAGTAGATTATACACACGGCCCATTTTAATCCTTCCCGCCCTTTTCGTACGTACCACCCGCGCCCTCTGGCCTTTCCATCACTGTCCGTTTAATTTCCATTGAAATTTCTCTATACGCATACTTATTTCGAACTATTACTTTTGAATCAGCAGGATTCGATTAAGGATTTGATTTATACTTAACTCTGGTTAATATAGTTACTTTTCTACGTACCTGGAAGCAAATTTATTCATTAGTAATAATTGAAGGGAATAATTTGCAGACGTTCTCTTATCAAATATATTTATTTTATATTTTATACATCCTCTATAATCGTATGATTTTATCGTCGTTGTTCGAATGCTAATGTTTTGACATTACAGTTTATAATGTAAAAACAAAAAATTGTATAATTGTGAAATAAATAAATATTTATAAAGATATGATATATCGGTAAATATGTTTTCTCTTCGATCGTTATAAAATATCTCGATTCATTAAGAATTTATCATAATATTATAAATACTTTAATTTCTTAAATTTAAGAAAAGAATCGTAAAATTCAGATGAAAATATAACGAGGGAAAAATGTTAAATGAATCCGTTGAAATATTCAACAGAAGAAAAATCTAATGTACAAATTTGCTTCCAGGTATAAATACGTCTTGTAATTTAACATTTTCGTCGTACACAAGGTAATTAATCAATAAAAATTTTACAATTCTTCAAAAATAAATAGTCGACAATTAACGTCCAATAATTTCAATTATTTCGTCGCTGGCACTCGTCTACCGTTACATTCTAGGAGAGTATATTACCTTGCCACTGATATTTCGTGGTGGTTTCTCGCATCGGGTTTCCTATATTCAAAAATATTTTCGTCGAGAACGTTGGCCCCGGGGAAACAGCAATCGCGGCGTACGTAGCCACCGGCAAACGCCGAGTTCTATTATGAATATTCCAGCGTAAGGAATTCAGATTTTTCGTACGCGACACTGGGCACTGTGAACAAAAAAGCTGCTTCGTGCGAGGAGCTCCGCGTGAAGAATAACGCGGAATACAGGGCCCGTGTATCCATTTTAAATGTAAAACATCTACGCGCCCGTAGCATGGCAAACTTTCTCGAATGCCAGCATCTGCTAGTTTTTTGCCCCCTTTACAATATGCATACTGCACCGGGACATGTATAATCGCACGTGCTACATTCTCACATTAAAAAACTTCCCCGTGGCCCTCGTCACGTTCGTTACGTTTGCCGGCGTGCGCGGTTCTGCTTCAATTCAACGAATTTCGCGCCCTTCTCGTTCCTCTACCTCAAGTCTCGTTCCATCCACTCTGCCGACGTTCGTCGCCGACATAACGTTCTTTCACCCTATTAGCATACGGCGATACAATTTCGCGAAAATTTAACTCGCGTTTCGCTTCTTCATCCTCTTTCACCCCTGTTCGTCGTCAGACAACATCGTGGCGATCGTCGATATACCACCAGATTTCGATTGGACTCGTCGCACGTCGTTCGTGGAAATCGTAAAAGTTTCACGGGACACGATGAATTATTCCTGTCGAGGAGACGCAAAATTGCGGGAAACTTTCCTACGACGAGGTGAGCTGACTGTGTGCGCGTTTCCAGCCACCGCCATACGCGTTTCGTCAATGTACGAAGGTACGTGTACGTGCGTGAGTGTGTGTATTGTACGCGTGTGCGACAATACATACTCACTGAAGTCTCGTTGAAGGGGTACGAAGGGCCAGATCGCGGAATGAATGCGGGAAAGCATAGGATCATCGAGAGCGTCGAAGGAGAGGGTGAAAGTTTGCAAGAACGAGAAGAAGGGTTAAAGAGGGACTGCAAGAATGAATTTATAGTGACGAAATATGTATTGAACGAAGAGAATATAGGGGGGGGGGGGAGGTGGATTCTTTGTTAAACATCTTTTCAAAGAATCAGTTTCAAAGAATACAATTTCGTCTATACGGACTTTATTCGTTCTTGAACTAAATTTCGAATGAAGTCTTGCTGGTTGAATTTATTTACTTGAATCTGAAGTTCTATATTAACAGTTATTTTCATAAATTTTATGTATATATATATTTTTTTACATATTTTTGTACATATATATTTTTTTATATTCCTGTAGCAGAAGGGTTTTATCTGTTGAATAAATTAAATTAAATTTAAAATTTAATAACTTTATAAATTTCTAAGAATAATAAAGAAGAACCTAGAGATTGTATAAACTATTGTGTAAACTACTCACAACAATTTACATAAAATTCTACTGGAAATTCTACTGTGTCATTCGAAAAGTATCAACAAAATTTCGTTGTTCAAATTTCCAAAATTACTGAAACCTAGAACTCTTTCGATATACATACGTTCCTATATCTGTACGAAGAAAAATTAGAATAAGTCCCTTGCAAAGAATCGCATCCAACAATAGAATACCTTAATGGCTGTACAGAAATAAAACAATCCATGATTGCGATAGTTCTATAAGCATTGTTGAAAATATAATAATTGCCAATGTCAGACTTCGTTGTTTCCTAAGCTATACGATACACCGTAATTGTAACTTTGTCCGACTGCGAACCGTAACCGATGTCATACCGTAGTTCTTTAACTTCACAGACAACTTGAACGAACGCTTCACTCCTACATAACTAGCGTCTGTCCAGTAATTTATCGACATCAAAGTTTTAACACACTTTTTAACTGGAAACTACCGTTTCTATGTTTCTGCTAAACAACTTGTCATTTTACACGATTCATCGATAATACGTGGAAATTGTCAAAGTTGTCGTGAAATTGTCGTTCTTTCGGCTGATTATTGGCGGAGAACAGCCAATGGCTGTCGTATATTTCGAAGGAAGCCACCTGCCCCGTGCCCGACGTACACCATAACGTTTCGGTTTCGCTTGGTTCGGCCGTTCGGCGTCGACATCAAGTTCAATATCACTTAGCTTTACTGCGGCAATTATCATTTTACGATCACTTCTGTATTCTTAGGGATTTATTACTAGGCCGCCGCCGCCGCCGCCGCTCTCTCACCGAGGCGTTAACAACCTTAAGAGCCATAATAACCGCCGAAAGAAATACCCCTTTATCCCGCGAGGCGTTGAACGATTAATGCAGTTCTGTACTTCGCTAACACTGCACTGTCTTTTCTCCTTTCGTCATTCCGCCGAGTTTCATGCTTCTTGAATTTACGTATTCGCCTATGAAATTGATGCGCTTCGCGATGATTATTCTAATGGACTGTATTGCCCACAAATCCCTTAAGCGATCCATTGTTTCGAGGTATTTTTGAATGCTTCTACAAATAGGAATGAAATTGTTGCATTTTTAAAATCATTGGATCTTCTTGGTTTTCCTTTCAAAACTTTTTTATTAGAAATGTTTATTTTATTCTTGTTAACATTGACAGAGAATAATAAATATCAGATTATGAATAATTTGACAAATTATGTGTAGCGAGTGGTATAGTATCGTGCGATTTAAATGTCGTAACATTAATTTCTAACAAAGTTTTTCCTAATTCGAGGATAACTTTGTCAAACGCGAAATGTGTAAACGATCGTGCGAGGCACGAGGTTAGATGAATATTTGTGACGAGGCTCGAGGGCAAGACAAATGAATTCCGGGCACATTCTATTCCGACATGTACGGGATTCGATGCGTAATGGAAAATTTAGGGATACCGTGAACGATAAATTTGCGGCTGTCCACTCGAATATTTTCCGTGTTTTAGGTGCCCGGGGAATCGGGGACTATCTTGACCGTCGAGTTCCCGAAGGAAGCGTCCCATTGCCCTTGCATATTCACAAATCATTCGCAGATAGGGCAGCGGAATCCCTTTTCCCCGTGGGATAGCATCTCCCGGCTTCCTCTTCTTTTTTCTCATTTTTCGACCTTATTCAAAACGCGCCTAAGGCTGCTCATACGTTCTCTCCTTTATCTATTGTTTCTTCGATTCCTATTCCTTTCCCTATTTCCACTGGGAACGTTCGATACTTATTCAAATAAGTCGAATACTTTAATTCTTTATCTGAGAGAAAACGCACAGATTTCATTTATCTTTGAACTTTTGTGCAATTGCTAAGTAAAGATAAATTTTTCGTAGATTCTTTATATTACTAAAAAAATGTTTTCTTTTTATTAACATTTTGAAGCTAAACATGGGTTTCTTCATTCTCTTTAAAGTTTTTAATTGTTGAAATTACTAAAACATTGTTTGTCTCAATAATTGCCAATCATTGGCCTTATCAGCTATTGGAGAATTCTTATTTCTCTGAGTGTAATAGACCATTTTCATTTATAATTGCGTTACATTTAAATTCTCAGGAAACTCGGAAAATCAATAGAAAAATGTACTCAAACGTACACATTTTCTCTTATCGAGAAGTTAGAGATTATCAAAGTTTTTTAATAAGTTAGATTGCAATAAAAAAACAGTAAAAAGTCAGTGGTCGAAGTAGACGGAGAACAACAGTTGATACGTTTCATTACGTATCTGGCTTCTGAGAACGGGACGCATTCCATTGGCATGTCGCGCGCTCTGAAGGCCCCGTTAATGGTATCCAATTGTCGATGGAATCTTCGATGGCCAGTGTCTGAACTTCGATTGTGCAGTCTGACGTTGGATGTCATACAAACTGGAGCTAACTGTTAGCATGTAGGTACGTCGGAGGAACAGTCGATACGTTACACGGTGTGACACCGTGTGGACGCCCCAGCGTGAAACATGGACCCGCCAGAAACGATGGGTCCGTTCCCATGTGGCAGGCCAGTAATAGGAGTTCGCCAGGCTTGTCAAAGTTTTCAAAGAGATACGAGTCAAATTTCTCCGAAAGGCTAGCCCGACGAACGGTGAAATAAATTAAGCGTGTGATACCTGATGAACTTCATCAGCACCAGTTTGACAATACCATCTTGGAAGTACTCGTATATACATGCGTCAGGGAAGAACTCAGTTTACGCACACTGTGCACTTTCCTTCCTTTTTCCTTTCATCGATTTGTTATCGAGACGAAAGTTTTGCGGGGTCCGCGAAAGCGCGTCTAACAAATGACGAACACCAAAGGAAAATTGCGACTGGATGTATCGACGGATGCAGAACCAACTGAGCTTCATTCCGCGAAAAAGCGAGTTCCTTTGAAAGAAATCAGCAGCCATGGCGGCACGATTATTTTCTACTGGTCGCCGGTGCATGGAAGTTCGTCTTTGACGAATCGACCGAAGGACAAAAAAGGAACGCTGTATAGCCAGGACAACTTGCCACTTAAAACGTTTGCAAAGTCGTAGAGAGACAAATGAAAGAGAGAGAGAGAGAGAGAGAGAGAAAGAGAGAGGCTCGTCGATAGCTACGTCGGGTAGCTCCCTCGTTTATTCGTCGTGGAAAAGTCGCGGTCGGGCATTCTCTCGTCGTCTCTGCCTTTGTTTCGGCATTTCTTAATGCACCGCAGGCCGCAGGACGAGTCAAAGGATGGCAAAGGCGAATCCTCCTTTCCACCCTCGAGTTTGGCTCGTTCCAAACTCCACCCGGTTTCCTTCGAGACGTAGAAAAACCGACGCGGCGTGGCAGGGGGGATTACGTTCGTTCCATTATTTCTCGCGTAATGCAATATCGTGGATAATCGAGTTCGGCTAGTTCGCAGGTGAATTATCCGCGGCAGGACGCCACTCTCAAATTGGCCCCTTCGTTAAGGACACTCTGCCAATGTAGAAAGTTGTATTATATGCGACGGCAATTAGGCTGTTGGCTGGATGAAAGGTATCGATTAGCAGCGTGAAACTTGTTATTTGAAAACCTTCGCTGTGTTGTGGGCTGTGGCGCAGGCTGAACTCGCTCGAACTTAATTAATATAAAAATTAGCAGAAGTTGCGCCACGATCAAGGTTGAAATAACACGACCCAGATTTTTAACATTTTCCTTTGCCAATATTTTCTTGGGGGAAATAGTTTCAGAAAATTTATATTTCATAGGAACTCGTTCGTGCGAGCAGATTGACATAAAACAAATAATTTTATTTATAATTTCGAGTATTTATCTCAACTCGTTAACAGTTGAGCAATAATAAGTAATAAATTCGTTCAACGTATTAAACGTCAGTCCTAATTAAATTCCATTATAATTCCTAGTTGAATTCTATTGTAATATACGAGTTAATGAAAGAAGGATCTTCTCGGATAAACGAAGTTCCACTATATTAAAAGCTTCATTGACGGAGAAAGAAGGTAGCAATACCATTTTTGCAAAATAGCAGACCGATTTCAATCCGTGATTTGAACGAGGGGAAAACGAAAGTGCAGACGGAAGCAACCGGCAAGCGACCGGTATCAGACGTCCCCGAAGTTTTCTTTTCGTTCGGCGATTCTGCTTTGCTCGGCTAATTTTGTCTTCCCTGTGCCACCTTTCCCCTGCACTCTTCTCCCTTCCGTCCAGGCCTCGCACATCTCGTCACGGCATGTAATTAAAATTGCAAATCCGAGTTAACCAGTATACTCGGTCGTCTCGCTTCACTCAAAGGTCCTTTCGCAGACCGGGCATTTGCGATACAAATAAATTTGTTTATTTTTATTTGGCTTTCACGGCCCTCGGGGAAAGGAGATTGCCGGCTACGTCGCGGACGAGAGAACGAGAGGGCGAGGTTCGGCGAGGGTTGGCGCGACGAAGACGCCGGCCAGAACGAAGGAAGAAAGACAAAGAGAAAGAGCTTGGAAAAAGTTGCTCTCGCCACGAGCTGGTTCATTAGGTATTGTAATCCGCGCTGGTTCCGTCGCTAATGAAGATAATGGCATTAAAGTATTTGGCAGCTTTCAAACGTAGTGTACAAAGCCGATCGTTAATTTGATCCGGGCAATATCGACGGGAAGAAAAGAAAGTGCGCGTGATTGGGCCATGAAAAGTACTCGTTTCCTTTTGTTTGCAAAAGGGACGAATATTCCAAGTAGGTATTTTGCTCTCGAGGGGATATTTTACATTTTTCACGGTTAATACTAGCGACTAAAAATTCCAAATTTGAGTAATTTAAAATTTTTAACCGTTGTCATCTATCAGTATTCAACGATACCAGTCAAGAATCGTTTAAAGTTGAATTTTTCTAAATGCAAGTACCAATCGAGGATGTTACGGTGATCAGCAACTTTGACCAACCATTTCCACTCTGGGCAAACGTAATCTTCCACGGATAGAGGAAAGCGTTCCATAGCCAGTATAAACGACAAAGCATTAATGGAAACCTCTGTATTACTAGGGTGGTTTCCCTAGGCTGCAGATGGAGGCTGTGTGTCTTAGAAAGCAAACAAGTTGTCGGCCAACCGGTAAATATAACGCCAATAAAATATACACGTTTCGCGGGTAATTGCTAGCTATTGCTGTCGTTGCATATATTTTATTTACATTACGAGTAGCAAGATCTTACCATTAGTTCCAGCGTGCAACTATTTTCGTCGCATTTTTCCTCTCAAAACTCTTCGTCGCTTGCTTGATTTAATCAGTTTCCAAATGCGGCCAATTGTCACTCGGTCGAGAGGGAAATCGTCGCGGTTAATTGTGAAAACGTAAAGATCGCGAAGGATTGATTACTAATTACGAGTGTTGTTCCTTAAAACGTCGTTCTCCCTCGAAACATCGCGAATCGCGCAAGCGTCGTGGATAGAGCGGCGCATCGGCGGCCACTGGGTTGGTGGATCTCCGGCATCTGCGACGCGACCGAACGGCAAGTAAAAGGTAGCCCTCGGCAGGTTTTAACGTTCCTGATGCGGTCGAAGGGTGAAGCGTAACAGAGACTGGCCGAGAGGAGGCCAAGGTGGTTTCCCCGTAGGTGGTGTAGCTCGAGGGTTGTCGGACGGGCGCCTGGCGAAGCAGAGGCGGAGGAGGCGGGCGAGGGCGAAATGAAGCATTCCTTTACGAGGGCTCTTACTGCTCGTAAAGTCGACTTTATGATGATAATTACAGGAGAGCGTAGTAAATCTGGTTGGCCGAGGGCCTTTCACGCTGGCTGAAGGCTGGCTGGCTTGTACTTTGCCCGCCGCGCGTCCTTTCTGAACACGTACATACACGGCCGCGTACGAGTCCGCAGGAACGTAAACGCGCGTTCCTCAACTCCCGTTAACGCTGCCCGGCTAACGTAAGTAGCGTACGCTGGCTGGAAATAAAGCTTCCGCGTTAACTAGAATCGCTTCGGGCTGCCCAGTCGCTGATTCTACTGCCGTGCGGCTGGCTCTACGTCGCGGTCGCTACTGGATTTCGCGAAATCGCGAGTTTTCATGGCGGTTCCACTACTTTCACGGGAAATCGAAGTTTGATGGACTCGTTGAACTTGGTCTCGTCTTTTTAACCTTCGAAGTTCGACAGTAAGTTGATATGATAGTTAGGAGCGATCATTTGGTGGTAGATTAGAGTAACTTTTACTATTACTTATGTGTGTTCTTGCTGGCTGTTGGAATTCTTGGTAGAAGTAACTTTTCGAGACTTTTTATCTTATGGCTAATCTGTCTAAATTTGTGGAGCGTTAATTTCGAATTAATCAAAGGACGTTGTATTCAACGCAGTGTATTTTATTTAAAATTAGTTCGTTAATAACAGTTCAGACATCTCTGAACGGGTGAATTTCCTAAAAGTACTTTTTAAAGAAGTCACGGAACGAGTCTAAGCTACGTTACTCTTTGTAAGAGTTGTACAAATCAAAGTCAGGATTCCCATCTACAGAGCTCCATAGATTCAAAGCCAGCGACAGAACGAGGTTTCCACTTTCTTCCGAATCTCTCGCGTGTATCCGGCAGCAGTTATCGGCGAATGCAATCAAGCAAATCATGAAGTTGTTTGGAGAACCTGGCCGGGTAGAGGTAGACAGGGTCGCACGAAGACGCCCTTAAGTGCCCTAAGGAGACTCCTTTTCGTTCCAACCCTACTGATCTAACGCCCTTACGTTCACGAGCTGGTGTACGAGCAGCGAACGAGGGTCACTCGCCGGGGATAAAGTCGTTCGGACATAAGTATCGACATTTCTCGAGCTGTACTTAGCTTCCGTGTACGATGTATCTGATCGGGATCGAGACAAGCACACGATTTATGTTTCGCCCATTTTGTTGCTTGTCTCGGCTCCGGAATTTATCGGCTCCGTCTCCGTTCCGCTCGCTGATTTATGTATCGATTTGCAATCCTTCTTACATAAATCGCAACGGCGATATGAAAATTAAACTTTTGCCATTAACTTTTCTACTCTCGCGCGTGTACGCGTAACGTGATCGAGCAGCAGATCGATCTCGGGAAACAATTTAACAGAAACAATGATGCAATGCGACAGAGAGAGAGAGAGAGAGAGAGAGAGAGAGAGAGAGAAGCTCGACGGAACGTAAACTTATTTAGGAGGTAGTAAATAGTGTTTACTCGACGTTTAATGCGGCCACGACTTCGCAGTCGCCTTAACGATCTTCACGACTGGCCTCAAATTACGCGATGCTACATCGGATGCCATCGTGCGGAACGTTAAAGAGCCACGCGTGTTGTCTCTGCACTCGTTATACCGTTCGTACGAAATTTCATGCAATTCATGCGAGTCGTTGCTCCGCGAAACTACCTTATAACGGAGATTTTTAACTTCAGAATTGCCGATGACTAACGTACCAAAGAACTCGTACCAGAGAAATAAAAAACATTGATAAAAAATCGCAAGTTTCCATTTTTTTTAATAATAAATCATTAAAAATACATCGTTGTCAATCTGGAAAATTTCGATGAAAAGTTTCTACCTCTATCCTTCGAAATCGTCGATGATTTTGCATGAACTTCTCGCATTTCATCGTTCGAATCGTACGCTTTCGTTGCCAGACGTCCAAATATTTTATTTTCCCATCGCTGCTTCTAACATCTACAGAGAATTCATAGGGAAAATGTTGATTGGATATATCGAGAGAAAAGAGAAATTTGTTGGAGAGATGTTCGTTTGCGAGGAAACGAGGGATTTTTAAATCGCAGCATGGGTTGTGCATCAGTACGGACGTTTTACGTCTCTGAGCGGTGTTCTTCGTTCCACGTTTCTCCCTTTCCCACTTCGTTTCCATATCGAATTACATACGAGGAAAAGTTTCGGGTCTGGCTTCGAGGGGGCGAGGTACAAGTTTGATGTGGATATGGATATGGAGTCGAATATCTCCGGCCATCTCGTCTCTTCGTCTTGTTCGCGTCGCTCGTCTTCAGGCCGAACGTTCTTCCGACTTTCTCAATGCTCTTTTAGGTGACAGAACCGTCTCTGATTTGTCCTGGGCTTTAATCTCAAGATTGTCCGGCGTTCGAAGCAATACGCGAGAAAGCCTGCTCCGTGTGCCTTAAAGTATGCTTCTTATGTGCCTGTATTCAAAGCATAGATATAAATACTAGTTTCTGGTAGTATAAAAATAAAATTTTAATGCTATCTTGGTATTATTCGACCACCGGAAAGCATAATAATGAATTAATTACTTTTAGAATCTTCAACTTAATTAAATCAGAATCTATCGGAATAAAATCAAATATCCTATATGTCATCAATTACTATAGTTATCTATGATCCACTATCTGCCGGTTAATTTTCATATCATCATTGACAAATTAATAGAGAGTCAAATGAAAGTTTTAATTAAAGTTCCATTCGTTTCACGTAAATTTCCCGATTTAAAGTTCAATTAATTTGAAATCAAAGGGCAGAGGAAGTTTTGATGCCGATAAAAGTGACTGACTGTACGTCGATAATTCAATACAAAACAACAAATTGCTGGATTATGACGTGAAATGGCGACGGCATTCTGTTCGCACGTAAATCACCGCAGCACCAAAATTTCGTGCATCAAGCGAAACGAGCCAGGTAAACGAGGTTGGATAACTTCAATCGCGGTAAACAGTATGCGTGCCGAGTGTCCGAGCAACTGGCCGAGAGTTAATTTGTCAATATTGCTAATCATGCGCACCATAATCAAATAAATCGACCAAGTTCTGTAACGGCCCGTGCAAAATCAATTTACCTTCTCCTGGCCTTCTGACCCGTCGAATTTGCGCAAGGAGTTGACCAACTTGAATTCATTGCCCAATAGTGCTATTCATCTGTAAAAGCAATATAAACTGTACAACTGTTTCGCCGTTTGGATATGCCGGGAACTTGATGAATCCCTACCACTTTCGCCAATAACAATTCGCTGAATTATGAGTCAATTTGAAACGAATAATTTGATCATGCTATTTCAAGCTGTGGGTGAAACTGTGAGTCTGTATTGGAAAAAGTTCGTGGGAAACTTTGTAAGATATTCTCCAGGAGAATAGATTTGATAAATCAAACGATTATTAATGAATTGCGATTCTTCGACAACGACAATCTTTGATAACAAGTCAAGCACGGATGTTAGTGCAAATTTGAACTTTTAAACGTAATTGAAGAAATGGAACTGCGTTTTTTCACTAAATATTTTACTTTGAAAAAGCTAAATATTTCAATGAGTACCATACTTTGGGTATTTTATACGTTTTTCCATATTATGTGCATTCTATCCATTTTTTTTTTCAAATTTCACAGTCCATAATTATACACAATCTATAATAATTCTTTGTACACTGGTATGGGACATTAACAATGGAGTGATACAAATTAGATGAAACATATATCAAAATTTCCAATTCTTAACGTTGAATCAAAATTTCTCGACAAAGAAGCACTCGGCATCAATTTCCTATTAACTAACTCGCGTAGAGTCACTCCCACGACTCTATCAATACAATAACTTGGCAGGATCTGAATTATGTCCGTACGAGGAGCGACAAACGAGGAGGTGACTATAGGTAATGAGAGAAAGGAGGAGAGAGAAAGATTGAGGGAGATAGAGAGAGGCGGCAAGCAAGTATTTGTAATTCCGATTAGTCGGCGCTCGGAGTGCTCGCCAAAGAGAAGAGAGGAGAAACTTGCCTCGCGGAAACTTACGTGCAACGTGCGGCACTTTTGGCTTGCACGTTTCGACAATCTCGACGGGGTGGCTGGGAGTTCGAGGATGGCCAGCGTAGTCGCGCTCGCGAGACTAGCACATCCGACGCCCGGCGCTGCTTGTGCTCGCTTCTCTCTATACGTGACGTCGAGATGTACGACTCTGTCTGTCTCGATTCCCGTCGCCCTTCTTCCACGACCCTGTGTCTCTCCTTCGCTCTCCCTCATGAATAGCACTGCGATAAATTCGATTAAAACTTCCCGTGGTCCTCGGTGGCTTCTATCCGTCCGGCCGCTCGTCGATGCACAGGGGACGGCCGGAAACAAGAAGTCGCAGAAAATCCAGTAAACAGTCCTCGCGGCGATCGATGAGTTTACCTTATCGTCGAATAACAGTCGAATTAGCTGCTCTTAATTTTCCTTCGATCACTCGTACGTAGTTGAGTGATGCGTGGATCTTGAAAAATTTTACCTGCTTATTACGTTGAATTTTATGCGAATATTTCTGAGCGTTGGATGAGATAGTGCTTATTTAGGATTTCATGGGAATTATTGTAGCGATCTTTTCTATCTATGGTTTGCATAACACCAAGCAGGCTCATTATATTTTCCCTTTGTTTCCTTCGATCACTCTTAAATAATTCCAAGGATCACGTGTTGTTTCCTTTCCTCGAAGAGCGTGCGCCGGTAGCTGCAAATTACGGGGAACGTTGAAACAGCGAAACATACCAAATGAACACGTTTTCACGCGGCGGTAATTTTTCTTCCTTCGTAACAAGAGCAACGGTGCTACCTCTCAAGATCTTCCGTGGCCGTTCGCTTAATTGTATCTCGCGGCGAAGCGCGTGGCCTTTTTTTGGGTGGCCGTTCTTAATTACTAGCGCGAGTCCTCGTTCGGTTCGGAGCTCCGATGAGGAAGCATGTTCGAGCGACCTCTCGGTTCATAACTCATCTTCAGGGGCGATGGAAAAAAAAGACCCGAGCTCTCGCTCAGACGAAGGGAAACGAAGGATGGGAAGGGCGGCTGAGAGAGGAGGAGAAGGAGGAGAGGCACGCTGTTCGCTCCTATGGCACATACTTGAGAAAGTTTCGGACCCACGGCGGGATAACGGACCGAGCAGGGAGCGCGAAACAGTTTGAAGTGCTTGCTAAATGTTGCGGAAAATAATGACTGATGGTCGTTGCAACCCCCTCTCTACGGCCACGGTCTTCACTCTAACTACCACCATTGCGAGCCATCGTTACCGGGACCATTGACACCTACTTCTTCCACTCTGAATGTCACATTATGTTTCCTGTTTATCTGACGCTTTAAGAATTTGATCTTTCTGTTTGCCGAAATTTACGACGACCCAGGTTCTGAGTTCTGTTGCTCAAAAATTTAAAACACATTATAAATTCCAAGGGAATAATTCATAATATTTAAAAGTCAAAGTGATAATTATAGTATTCTTCAATATTTCAATAATTTATATTTTGTTCCGTTCAAATAATAAAAAGTGTTCTAAAGTTTTAAGCAAGAGAGTATTATGAAGGAGATAGACATTTCTGCATCGAGATTTTAATGTGGAAGAAAATATGTTTATACGAAATATCTCGTTGTACACACAGTAATCGAGGAAGAAGAAATGTAGCAAGAGCTTAGACTTTCACGATTTTGTGCAGACGTATTGTTACGACAATTGCAAGGACCGTATAGTAACAAAGCGCGTTGAATACTGGAGAAAGTATTTAAAGATGCTGTGAATTTCCAAATTAGCTCAAAGTATAATATAATTCAACAGATTTGCAAGTAGAGAGAATGTAACATGTATCAAAATCA
The DNA here is from genome assembly GCF_011392965.1 of Frieseomelitta varia. Classification (NCBI taxonomy): domain Eukaryota; kingdom Metazoa; phylum Arthropoda; class Insecta; order Hymenoptera; family Apidae; genus Frieseomelitta; species Frieseomelitta varia. The sequence continues at coordinate 59,210 of NW_025110809.1, read as the reverse complement.
TGTACAATCAACGATTGAGCAAGTTCTATTAAGTATAAAAATGTATCAAGTTTGTAAGTAGAAAAGGTCGTACATAGTCAGACGGTCGATTTACAGCCACTGAACGCGCCAAGTAGTACAAGCACGCGCTTGGCGAGACTCCTATTTAATTTAATCAGAAATTCTAGACTCATTGAACATTGTTGTAGCAATTTAGACTTTTACATTACATAATTTTGAGATTCTGAATTCGATTTCATTATTGATCGATATCAGGAAAAAAGTCAAATTAAACAGATACCTAAAATTTCAACAATTTAAGATAAATTATTACAACCACCTACAATATTCGTTTCAGGGTTAAGTACTCACATGGACTGTACCAGTGACAAAAATGAAGTTCCTAATTAAGTTTCTTGGGTCTCGAAGTTTGTACAACTGACGCAACGTCAAAGAAATACGTATCCTCGAGTAGCCTGTGTTTGTCGTCTGTCAAAATTCATTCGAAGACGTTTCGTACGACTACTTCTTTCGGAGGTAGCCCCGAGTTACCGACTTTCGACGAAGGTGGCGATGGTTTACGAGTTCCAGTTTTCGCGGACATCCTCCACGTTCTCGTGACTCCCGTGTTCGTACACGGCACGCGCACAAACGAAAGTAGCCCGCTAGAACGTTCCTCGAGTAGGTAACTACTTGTTGTTTACGAGGAAGTAACTTTCCTGCGAACGAATCGGCTCGGCCGCGAACTTTCCAGGATGTATGCTCTTGGAAGTTAATGCCCCGGTAACGGAGCTACCTTGAGGCGCGTTCAGCCTCCTTCTCGACATTCGACCTAAGCGCTCGAATTTTTTCGCCGACAATGGAGATTAATCAGAATTCGACGAACACGCGATTTTAAAGTTTCTTTCGTTTTCAAAGTTTTCGCAACGATTACAACTGGACTGCGAATTTTTGTGCAAGTTGATATTTTTATGAGATAAGAGACGGAGTTTGAGTGGAGATTTTATTTCATTCATTAAGAATTATGAATCCTTAAATTTCGCATAAATATATAAAATGCAGTTGAATTGAGACTAACAGTGAGAGTAGTGCTTTGAAGACGGAGCTCTTGTTTGGAAAGTCTCACTTATAAGGGACAGTTTCACTTGTGTTTCACTCGACACTGTACTAAAATCACAGCATCATGTGTTTCGCGGATATTCTTTAACATAGCTCCACATCGAAGTGGAGCTTGACATTTAATGAGCGGAATTTCCGCGGATTCGTAAAACTGCAATTGAAAACTGTTGGACGACTTTCGATCTCCTTCGTGGTGTATTTGTCGCGTTAAAAAAAAGAAAGAAAGAAAAAAAACCCGTGCTCTGCATGTCGGCAACTTTTCTACTTATCCGTCGTAGTAAATGAGATTCCGATTCCGTGGGATATCCTGCTCTCTCTCTCTCTCTCTCTCTCTCTCTCTCTCTCTCTCTCTCTCTCTCTCTCCCTTCCTCCCTTCATTCAGTAGATACATCGAAAGCTCGCGCATCGCCTTTCAATATCATAGCCGGTGCTGCTGCCCGGTCCGTTAGGGAAAGTTACTTCAAACGAGCAGCGGCGGCTGGAAATCGCGGCGAAAGGCACACACGAGATCCAGGGGCATATAAAAGCCCCCGGGGGCCCTTGTTGTCCTTATTTATGAAGCCCGTAAGCGGGCACAGACACAGGAGGCGTCGGAATTAAAAGTAGAAATTCAATATCGTAGTCGTCGGCCGGCCGTTCCGTCTTCGATATTCCTGGCAAAGTGAAAGTCGGTAATGTATTCGGGACGGCCGTGTCATCGGAACGAAAAGTCACCTGCAACGAGATTTCATGAGACCCGTATCAGGCGGCGGTGGCGGCGGCGGCGGCGGCGTCGAAACGACGGGGCAAGGGTCTGGGCATCGAGCGGAGAGGACGACGAGCAGCTGCCAGCTTCTGAAATCGTTCTACGTACGTGTGTACATAGGTGGTGAGAATTAGACCGACAGGAGGCAACGGTGATAGAGCTGCTGCTAGGTGGGTAGGTGGTAGGTAGGCCAGCAGCGTGTACGTGGAGGTAAAGTGGAGAGAAAGAGAGGTGTGGGAGAGGGGAGCGGGTGGTCGGTGAGCTTTGGGGGATGACGGAAGGGGATATGGGGCAGGGGGAAAGGGGTGGCGGGAGGTGGGAAGAGGGGGAGATCGAGCAAAGGGGGATGGTATCGAGGTCAGCGCGTTTTTCGCCTGCGCGACGCCGTGCGCGCTACGGCCCTGCACAAGGTGGGTAGTGAGGACGGTGGGCGTCGGCGTCGTCAGTGCGCCGGCCGGGTTTCAAACCCCGAACCCACGATTGGGCTTTCAGCGTGGTACCAGGAACGCCCAGGATCCGCCAAAACCCACCGGGATGGCATGTACGTGGGCGGCAGATACGCCTCTCCTTGCCTCTTTTACTTCTTCTTCCGTTTACTCTTTTCTTCTGCTTCTTTTTTTCGTCCGTTGCCAAGGCACACCGGGGGGGCCCACCATATATTCGTTCCACTCGTATACGTGTGCGTTTCGACGCCACTCGGTTCTTACCTTTTTTCCTGCAGCTAGACGCCGAGGCCTCGCCGAGGCCTCGCATGCACGCGTTCCTCTGGTCTCACCCTCGACGTGACGCACACGTGTTTTGACCATGCAGTCACTCGTTCTCTTTTCTCGATTAACTCGTTCCGAAAATTCTTACAAATCAATGTTGTTTGGAGAGAGAATTTAATTAAAGGAGAGAAAATTTAATTTGTAATTTTCTCGTTTTGAACGTTGTGGAAAAGTTGTAGGTTCGATAATGCGATAGCACGAAAGATACTCAGGGTTTACGACCTTTGGTAGGTTCGTATGGTTTGGAGCTGATCAGAGGCCAATCTGGCGAACGAAACCGCGAGAGTTGCGGATAAGGATGTCGAGGGGAGTGTCGTAAAAACCGGCCGGTCTGTTTGCCAATCACTTACGACAATTCCTGTCCGCTCATCCGTTCGGTTCCGACTCCCTTACACTACAGAAGAGGAACGTAAGAATAGACTTAGAGCTCGCGTGTGTTTAGCTCGGTACCCATAAAACCGAATGGCACAAACTTTGTCCGATAAAAGGAGTATTTCACTAGTCGTGCCGCGTGCTGAAACATCCCGGATTCTATACGTTCCTTCGCCCGTTCAAGCTTTTAGTTTCGCGAATCTTCTAGCGTTCAACGAGCAGATCTCGCCAGACACCTGATTGCAGATAGTCTTTATTACACGTGAATTCACAGAGAATCGTCGAATTGCATTTCTAATCACGCACGCAAATTTTGCTCGTTAAACCAAGTGTTTACGTTTGTGTTTCTTTATATTATCATTGCTGATGATTTTTCAAACCGTTTTGTTCTCAGAAATCCAACCCCAATACGTATCTCTAACTTCATTGAAATGTAATCCGAATTAACTTTGATGTTCATGATCTCAAAATACTCTAATATTTTAGAGTATTTTGAGATTAAATAACTTAATGTCTGGGGGTCGACCATTGGTCACCAACGATCCAACAGTGTCAACTGAAAGTTAAATTTGTTTCAAACATACAATCCAAATTGTTACAGTTACCTAACATGTAACTGCTCAGAGGTTAATACAGATTTCCGTTTTCAAATCACGCCAGGATTCTCCTTGCCCACTAAATCTTTCCAAGGTTTCCCCCCTGTTCACGCGTTCTCCACTCATCGCGTCGTTCGCTGATCCAGCCACGTTAAGCCGGTGGTTAAATTTAAACCATCCTCCGGCGTTGTACCGAAACGAGCGATGGCCGGCGATTGTTCTTAAAACGAGACGAGAGCGGTGAAACAGGTGTTGCTGACACAGTTAGGAAACGCGGCGTGTCGATATTAATCGACGATATTTCCAGTTAACGGGTAAACGGCCACCGTGCGCGGTGGGTCAGATCGAAGAGGGTGAGGGGCGAACGTGGGTGAGAGTCGAGGGTGGCCGAGTGGGCGGTCGGGGTGGGGGGGCGGGGCGGGAGGGAGGTGGGAGGGCGGCGGTAAAAGGTCGTTTCTCGACGGACGCAAAAGCCGTTAATGCTGAGAGAGCCGAGGCAGGTTCTCCCTTCGGTAAACCGAGTTACGCGACTCGGGGAACCCTTTGCTTCTTTCCGGATCTAATTAGGAGCCCTTTGGAGCGATGTAATGCGCCTTTAATCCAGTCGAGGCATCGCCCATAGGCCACCCGCTCCCTCTCTCCACCCACCCTCCTCGACAGCCCTTACTTCCACCTTGCAGGCATCGACCACCGATACCGGTTCTACTGACGACGACGATCCTTAGGGCGGAACCGGCAACGACTAATGATTCCCAACGGTGCGCGATATACTGGATTAATCGTCGTCAGGCTCGATAGTTTCGATGTCCTGATCACCAGGGCGGGTGCAGTCGCGTAGCTAAATGCCCGAGACAAATTATTCAGCCAGGGGGAAACGAAGTTATCGAATCGGATAAGTGCAGCAGATGCCATACCTTCTGTTCACCGATGATACGGTGGAAGACAATCGAGCGACAAAGGCGATTCACGCGATCGCGTCTCGACGTGTTTTTTAGTTATCCGCACGTTGAGTTGACGCTAAAATTACAGGTAATTTTGATATAAATATTTGTGACGAAGAAATGAAAATGGAAGGAGTTAGGAAAGGTTTATAACAAAGAACACAAAAAGAACAAAAATCACTTAAATCAGTGAAAATATATTGTTGTAAATCTATAGAAATTCTATGAAAAATTAATGTCAGTGAAATAATTTTCTTGCTTTGTTATAATTTCTTATAATTTTGACGAGAGAAGTTCCAATAAGAATTCTACGTTTCAATGTATTCACGAATTTCGAGAATCGCCCCTCACATAAATTATTTACTCTCAATTTGACGCCGCGCCGTTTTATCGACCAAACCGTTTTATTGACTTATTTGTTTGTGGTCCTGAAACGGCTTGTTTTCGCCGGACATTGCGCGTTCACCAGTCGCACACGTGAAAACGCTACATCACTTACCAGTTCCCGAGAAGACATTCTTATGATTTCAACATACTTGTGGTCGTTTATAGTCCTGGAGAAAAGACTGGGAGGAAGAAAAGTCAGGTCAACCACTGCAGAATCTCTGTTTTACTTTGACTGAAAATTTTCCTAAGAATCCAGTCCTTACAATTTTTTTACTCCCCATCTAGAACTACGAAGCATTATTGTACAAAAAGGAAGTTGTAAAAAATCTGAGTGTGGTTTCTTTTAATAGAGACGTTTTTCACAGTAAAAAATTCAGTTTCCAAAAAATAGAAATATTGACTCTCGGATGCTAAAAGAGTTAATCTCCATTGAATCGAAGTCACACGGTTAGTTTCTACCAGGATAGTGGCTAATTAATAATTACTAGTACCAAATTAGTCCCCCGATCATTCTAAAATCTGGCATGTCGTGTGTGTAAGATGCGAGAGTCGTTTGGTTCCTGCAGTCAGGCAGGAAATAGGAAAGAGGTCCCGACTACCCTCTCGAGACGTATAACAGGCTTAAAGGGGGAGTAACTCCGCATTTAACCCTCTCGTACGGTGAAGGAATGCGCACTACACGAGTTAAAAGACGACCGAGCTTGAGTGCCTTACCGTGTTGATGCCGTGGGGGACGCGGTCACCCTCTCGGACCTTTCGTTCGACGACAATTAGCCCTCTACCGTGGAAATGCTGTCTCCCTTCGTCTCTGAAAACACCTCTGGTAATAATCGACGTTTCGTTACTGAAAATTGTAACAACAGTTATACGAGAAAATGTTTGATTTATAAAAAGAAAATAATGTTACCAGAGACAAGAACAAATTTTTGAATTTACTAAAAAAAAAAAAAAAAAAAGAACGATGTTATTGACGTTTGGCGGTAAATAACGATTTTACGCGGTCGAATTAATTTATTCGTGCTCGAAAAAAAAATATATATGTATACGCGCGACATTTTACCCCCTTTCTGAAATACACGCTGCCCATGGAGAGAATAAAAAAAGATACATGAAACCGGGGGAAGAACGCAATAGTCACCGTGGTGTGCGTAAATCATAACACGTAAAATATTTATAGCATGGCAGGGGTCGGTACAATGGAACAAGTACAGCCGTACGAAACACACGGCGCTGCCGTTTCCCTATTTTACCTCGAATTCTTTCGAAAATTCTGTTTTATAGTGGACCACGAGGACCAATTTCATTTCTATCGAAAAACCATCCGAAGAAAGTAAATTCTATAAAGGCAAGATGATGGATCGCGTCCGACATCTGTCGCGAATAAAGTTTCCCTACGAGGACAAACTCCCAAATATCGGGGCTAATCTGAAGAGGAACCGTCGATAACGAGGACACAGCATTTACGAACGGTAATTGAAAGTTTCGATGAATTTGAACTGAACGAAACAGCGAAACGCGACGGGGAAACTCGTTTAAAAGTAGTAAGAAGATGCGGCGTCGATTAGCAACGGTACATCTCGAAAAGAAGTTGCACGAACGATCTAAACGAGGAGTAACTTTATTCGGAACTAGCATCTTCCACTTAATGCGCTCGATTCAAAGATCGTTTACGTTCCCCAAAGTAAATTAGCGACTACATAAATTCATTCCCGGCGAGTTAGTATTCGAATCGCGGGGGAAGTTTCGGTGGAGGGCGGTGAAACGCGAAGGGGCGGCGGGGAACTGGAGGTCGAGAGAACGAGACGCGGTGTAACGGGCCCGTGGCATTGGGACTGGCGAATGAACATTGAGAAAAGGCGAAGGAAGAAAATATTCAGAATTTAGCACGCTTATTTCACGGTCGCGGACGGCACGCGGACGAAAGTGTTTCGAACAAAGTTTTAACCGTGTCTAATGGCGAAACTTGGCAAACTCGGCTGGAGTTCGACTGTCAGTAACCTCGGCTCCCTGGCCGGTTCTCTCTGGCCGGGGGAAAGTGTCGTAAAAAATATTTTAACGGGGCTAAGCTCGGGAAAAGTTCTCCATCTGGCTGACCGACTATCTGTCTTTTGTATTTATTTGCCGCGATCTTCTCTTTTGCTATTTCTCTTTCTCTCTCTCTCTCTCTCTCTTTCTCTCTGTCTGTCTGGCTCATCCACTTTCGCGATTCGCACCTTCTCGAGTTCCCCTCTTTCTTCCTCCTTAACCTTGACCTATCTGTCCGTTGTGCCTGACCTTGCTGGCAATCGACCTTGAATATCTCTCAGCGAACACCGTGTGCCCCGGTCCGATACCAAAGTTTCGAGACTTCCGCGCCGTGGAAATGAAGAGTCTCGTTGTGCTCCTCCGAAGACTCGGAACTTTGCATACTTGCTCGAATCGCAGGTGTAATCTCAATTTGCTTGCGCGGTATTGGAAGTTTGATTGTGTGATTTACGATGTGTGGAAGATTCCGTACGTTGTTTTACGAGCGGAAGCGTTTGATTTTGATTGAAGCTGGTAAAAGTGAAGATTGATTTCAGGCTATTCTCTTCCATTCGTGATATTTTTTTGACAGATAATTTAACACGTTGACTTGTCGTTTATTTTCTTCATCAATGAAATAATATAAACTTTTTAACAAGTTTTTCACCAATATAAAATAACCTCTGGCATTTCATTGAAAAAGTTGAATCTCCTTACAATAAATATTAAAGAAACTATGCTATCGTTTACTGCGATGGCACATCGGGAAAGAAACGCGTGGCAGACAACCTGTTAAGTTCGATTCACATTTCTTCTACCAATTTTAATGTTCTCCAATCGTCGATTTCCTTTCAGCATTGCATCCGTACGACCCCTGTTTCGCAAATGATCTACGACAGTTTCCGAAACGCCGTCCAATGTTCAGTCCACCGAATCACGAAATCAGAAACTCCTCCTTCGATCGTTGTTCACGTCGGTAGAATCTCGGTTGGCGAGGCACTCGGTGTACGGAAAGAGAGCAAAGTGGAAACGCGCCGACAGCTTCGTCGTGGTCTTGTGGAAAGGGTTGCATGCACCTTGGTCGGTTCCTCGTAGGGTTCCACGTCCCTCGGAGGTGGAGGTACAACGGTACCGTTCAACTTGTTGTTTAGCCCGGTTCCGCGTTGCTGGCACAGAGAGAAAGCGCGGAGAAAGACGAGAATCGAAGAAAGAGGGAGAACGCACATGTAGCTGAGAGTGACAACGGGGTAGAAGCGAGGGAGTGAGAGAGAGAACGGTAGCGGCAGTGGCAGCAACGGTTAGTGCCCGGCCAAGTAAGTTTCGCGTTATAGTCAATGGAATAAAATGGTTCTGTCGGGTGGTGGGAGCCAAGTTGTGCTCATGGTGGCCGGGACCACCGTTGCCCCGGGCGTTCCGAGCCAGCGTTCTGTGCAGCTCCTAGGAACAACGGGGATATGAAGAGAAGAGGCGAGAGGGTGGACCGCGTCCTAGAAACACAAGCGGCACCAGGAGAACCGACATCCCAAGGCCTTGCTTGCCGCTACGAATGAGTTGGCAATTAACTACGCTTCTATTCGCTTCGTTCCCTGTCTTCGTGGCCCCCCCTCTCTTTCTGCCTGCTCGTCGTTGCCCGCTCGCCTCGGCAACTTCCTCCCAAACTGTATCCTTGAAATTTTTCCCCGCTCGTTTCGTCGTTTCAATTGGAAGTGTCTTTGGTACCCGTGTGCCAAACGCGTTCGCGTTCCAAGTCAGCCGCGTGCTTGCAAAGTCAAAAATGGCACACGTTGTTTGAGTTTGGTTTAGGTAAATGTTTAGCCTGACTACCGGTTCTAGGTTGATAACGTCGAACTCGGAGCGAGGATTTGCCTTAGTTTCGGGGTTTAGTTTCGGAACGTACGGACACACGCGGCAGTCTGATGGGGAGTTTTTATTGTGAATGGAAACAGCCCCGGTGACGATGGTGCCGGAAGGAAGGGCGTTCTTAAAAGTGTACGTACCGGTGCGTGTCTGTTTCACTTGAAATTTTCATTGAAATCACAGAAGACAATTCTCGTTTCTACTTCAGTGGTGCAAGTGCCATTGTATAAAACACGTTGACGGTGTCGTTTGAACGTAGATTCTACGACGAAACAAAAGACAGTCTCCATTCACGCGTCTCGGCCGGGACGCCACCACCCCTGCCCCTGGAAATCCTGACAACATTAAAATTGATATTAAACTACGTCCCGAATCGAAAACAACTCCGTCGAAACTATCTTTGCTCGTCCTGCTCTCGTCGTCGTAGGTACTAGTTCCTCACCAGCCGGGCAAACGCCACACGTACGTCGTTCTCGCAATAGGGTGTATACAGAACGAACGATATCCCTAGACCTAGAGGTATCTCGCGCGTATCGGTCACGTACGTGTTGTATCTGAGGCAGGGTGCAAGGTCCCCACGTCGGCCATATATCAGTGACGAGCGGACAGGATACTGTACGTTCCCCGGCGCGCTTCCTCTTTCCATCGGTCGTCTTCCTTTTACTCTCGAGGCGCCGCGCCGGCCAGTCTGTCCGTACCAACGCTGCCTGTCCGTAGGTAGCTCGGCGGCCTGGACGAGGGATAGAACCAGAGGGGGGTAGCTGGAAGTGTCGCTAACTATTTTACGTAACTTCGCCGACAGTTTGGCCCGCGTTGACCACGTACGTCCGGCTCTACGATCCCACGGGAGTGACCACCAGAGGGACGAAAGGGGGTAAACGTGGGTGTACGAAGAGAAAAGAGAGAGAGAGAGAGAGAGAGAGAGAGAGTGATAGGGGTCAGGGGATGGTGAATACGCGGTCACCGATGGTCCACACAAGGGTAGTTCTAGCACGGTGTCCCAAGATATGCATACGTGACGGACACGCGAACTGGAAACGTGACCGATGCCCAGGCTCTCTCAGAAATACCTTCTTCCTCTTACGTCGAAGCTATCTTGCTCGCAGCCAATTCCCTCGCGGCGTTGCTGAAGGGTAGGAAACGCCTCGATTTAAATTGTAAAATTTATTGCCGCGCGCCTTTCGGCGGCAGCCTATCTCGCCTCGTGGATTGATATTTGATAGATATAATTTATGATGGGACTTGGAAAGGGTTGTGTTGCACGTTGATCGTGCTACAAAAACGATCTGCGGTTATTTAATTATTGTTATATATCGAGGAAGTGAAATATTGGAGAAGATATTATTTGCGAGGTAATTGATGTTAAGAGAGATTCCTATTTTTGTAATATCTGTCATTCGGAAGTAAAACATTCGGGAGAGATATTCGGTTAAAGAGTTTTTCCACGAAACTGCTGGCAAGATCAAACTGACACTCTTAGGTCGGAAGTGCGACGACCGTTTGATAACCCACAGGATTTCCGGTTCTTGGGAAGATACGAGACTCGTCCTAATTACCGCTCGTTCTTCAGAGAAATTGTGAAGAAACTTTTGAAGTACCGGCAAGAGGCCGTTAAAAAGTGATACGGAGGAAATGAGAAATGATAGCGGATTCGCTCGATCTTCGTTAATGTAAATTAACGTAAAAATATATGAAAGCATTAATATGGGAATGTGTTTCTTTTATCATTGAACTCGTTGAAGTACACGAAAAGTGGAAATGTTTATGAGTCAAAGTGTATATCGAAGCTGCATATTAAGATTAAAAGTAATTATACATTATAATATAATATAATTTTGTAAATAACTTGAGTATATTTTCTGTTAAGTATTAATGATATCGACAGGTAATATAATGAATCACAGATAATGTTTCTCGAAGAAGAACATTGTGAGAAGCTACGATCCCGAGAAAAATACCAAAATAATCGACTCTAATAAAAACCGTTTTTCCGACATATGGCGGCCATAACGAAACGTTAATGACCATCGATTACATCCTCGTAATTACCACGATAAATCGCGAGTCCCACCGGTACAATGCATCCCTCTCGACATCGTTACGATTTTTCTATCATCCCCTTTGTTTTCGATGAAGCAAGGGAGCCTCGTGTTAGTAATTGAATGCCTTCCACTCTCGTTGATAAAGTATACAGAGGAAAGAAATGTATTAAAATATTTTATAGATTTGTACTTTCATCTCTTTTTTTTCACTCGTTTCTTATACAGGCGGCTCGTGAAATACTTTGACAGGGACAGAGAGAGAAAGAGAGAGAGAGAAGGGGGGGGGGAGAGATTACCGTGCCATTTCGGCCGAATTTCTGCTTAATAACAGTTTTCCCTGCGCGCTCGCGACTCGTGATAAAACGAGCGAGCCGATCGAGCCGATCGAGCCGACGAGAGAAAAGAAGGACGTGGAAGCGCGTCTATTCCAGGCGGAGACAAAGGTGTCAGTTCTTTGGAGAATATCTCGGAAGCTGAAGCGTCAATCCTTTCGATCGGACATCCGAGAGTAGAGGGTGCCTTTGTTTTTGTCTCTGCTCTTCATTCTGTCCTCTTACATCCCCGTTTTCACCCCTCGCCCCCCAACTCCGCTTGCCTCGCTCTCCCCGTCTTTCTTCGTCCCTTTCATCGTTCGCCGTTCCTTCGAAAGGGAGTGGCAAGGATCGACAGAGCCAGCGAGGAATCAATTATGAAACTTTTCAAATTTGTCAGTAATATTGAGATTTCTTTTATGCCCGGGAAGCTCATAATTGAAATCTATCGGAGAACGAGGAGCTGGCCCTCGGTTCAAGAGGGATGATCTTTTTGTTTTTCGCTCGGCCATTGTTTCCTATTGCTCGGGCCATCAGGATTTCGCCGTCTCTCCGCCAGTTTCCGTTCGGCTCTCTCTCTCTCTCTCTCCTTTCTGCTGGCTGGTACGCTTGCACGCTCGTTTTGCAACGAACGAGCGTGCAGACGATCCTTTCGTGTCTCGTAAATATAATAGCTTTCGTTCGATTTCGTCCATTTACAGCTCCGTGGGTATAACCCACGAATTGGCAGAGAATCGTCACCTTTAAGCCAGCCGTTTCGTAAAATCTTATCGCTTTGTTGCGGTGCTCGTCGCGTGATTGACGCAAATGAGGCCATCGAGGGGTTGTTTTACAGATTTCGGCTGGGAAATGGACGTCGAAGGGTTCCTTTGCGGCATTGCTCTGAATGTAACTTTATTTGCCACGTTAACTATCCTTGAAGAGTAATAGATTCATATTCTCTAATAATAATATTTTCTGTTATTTTCTATTAATATCTTTTGTAATAACAATACATCTCTTAATATTAAACTCTCATCATATGTATTTTCCACGTTAACTGTCTTTACAGAATTATAAATTACAGATATTTTCTATATTATCTAATATTTCTAGTAATATTCTTCGAATAAATCTTAATAAAATTTTAATATTTATCGTTGAAAATTTAAAATTTCCCATTCAAATATCCATTTTGATTCAAGACACAGTTTGAACGATTATTTTTTTTTTTAACCTACAAAAAGAAACAGAAAACTGAACCGCGTTTGTATTAAAATTCAATTGATACGCTCGAGGGAGAAAACGTGGCTGATGGCAGTCGAGGCTGCCGCATCTCGTATCAATGGATCTTCAGTTCTATCAAGTAGCTCTGGCTGGAAAGTTTGTTGTACTTGCGATTCCTGGCATAACGAATATGAAATTAGTTAACTCAAACATTTGAATTTCAATCGACTTGTACCTATATTTCCTTCTTGGCGTTTTACAACGGATACCGTGATTCGAGCAATCGTTTGCGCTTCAACAAGTTCGACATTCGCGACGATTAATTAAGCGATAACGATCGGTTATACATTTACAGACAGCAATGTAAGAACTTTGCCACTGTGTCCTCGTCGTAAAATCACGGAGCGCCATTTTCCGAAAATTTCGTCGGATATTTAATGGTTAGTTACGCGTATCTTCGAGGACCTCTTCAGGATCAACTCGTTTAACGCACGCAACTTTTAATTAATTAAAATTATGACACTCTTGCTCGCAGTCGTATCTGATTGTTTATTTTTTTGATTTTTTTTTTGTTTTTTGTAGACACAGGCGAGTTTTTAATGACGTAAAAAAATGGGTGCGTTCTACAAAAAGAATCGTTATTAGGCGCAGGCAGAATTAATTGGAAGAAAAGTGGTATCACGAATGTTCGAAATTTGATTTCATTTGAAGCGGCTGTTTCTACACTGCAAATTGCCCTTCTGTCCGTTGTTTTTCTAACGTTTGAAAAAATAATTTTTCATCGAAGAAAGAGGCGACAACGAGGAATTTCACAGTTAATAGTTTCTATCTCCACTTGGATACGCAGACATTTTTGCCGACGAAAATTAACTGTAATTATCGATTAACCAGTTACACGTTGGGACACGGTGCACGCGGAACTTCCATAAACGTTTCTCTGGCGAAGTTTCGAGATACGTGACAAAGTTGTGGAACTTAATTTGTCTTGAAAACGCAGTAAAGTGGTTGGATATGCAATCGTCGTACGGCCCGCTCGTGGGTGGACTCACTTCATTGAACGGACTGTAGCATCGTTTAATTAAAATTATGACACTTTTTCTCATCGATCTCGTTAATATCCCTCGTTATTTATTTCACGTACGGTCAAGTGAATTTTTTTAATGAGTTGAACAAATTGCACTTAACGCGAATGAGACCCACAAAACATTCGAGTAGAATTAATTGGCCGGCGAAAACGCGCGATGAAATATTCGTGAAATTTCGAGTGGCGATGAATCAAACTTCTCCGCTTCGTTTTCGGTTTCGCCCTCCTGCCCCTTCCTGTGTGTCTTTTTTTTCTCCTTGAGTGCGTTTAATTTCCTCTCTGAGAGACGAGCGACTAAATACAAGTAACGGGATCGTCTCTCTGTGCGAAACGCGTCTGCGGTTCGATTCGCGGTCGAGTATTTAAGTTGTGATATTTGCGTTCGAAGGGACGAAAGTTCGGTTTCTTCCTTTGCAGAGAAGCACGGCCGCTTAATTGCCCGGTTGTTCGCGTCACTGGCTCGCGCTGCCATATTACCGCTAAAATTGATAGCCCGTCTACGTGGCGCGGTAATTTTCATTAAAATAAAATTAAAATAAAATTTCCGTTGGCCAGACAATTTCGTCAGGAGAGAGAGAGAGAGAGAGCTCCAACTACGGCGCACAATCGAGGGAAATTAATGTCTCGAGGAGAGATGAATATCTATCGCGTTGAACGTTTCGCTTTCGAGATCTTTCTTTTTCTCTCTGTCTCTTCTGTTTCGTCACGGCGAATGTAATAAATCTTCCTCCATCTAAAACTATTACCACGTAACAATTTGTTATACTCGTTCGCCCTTTAAGCCCTCGAGGATTACCTCGCGATGGAACGCTATATTTCTCTTACGCTGTTCTCAGCGGATGTTATTAGCAAGAATAAAGATGACTGGTCTCGTTCGTTTTAGACGGCTTATCATTTTGATCATGAATGTGATCGTTTACACGTATTTTTCAACTGATCATATTGTTCATTAAAATTCTATAATGGAATTTTAATGTATTCCATGTACCAATTACTTCGTATTGTAGACTTTACATGCAGCTATAGAAAACTTAGAAATGCAAAAATAAATCTCTGTCTGGATCCTACTTTTTAAGCTATTTTTACAAAACTATTAATTTTCGTAAAAATCTGTTGATTGTAGAATTCTCTGTGCAATTTTAACAGAGAATAAAAATTAACGCGAGACACACGTAATATACGAAACTTTCCGTAATTCATCAGCCACACCACCGCGAACGTAAAACTCCATCCAACATCGCGACACTGTCATGATCCACGTTTTCCTCCTTGCCACCGTGGAAACGAACATTTTTTTATTACCTTCATTATACCGTGACGCGAATCTTCGCGTCTAGACGATTCAATCGTTACGGCCGGAACGACAGAGAGAGGGGGAAGAGAACAGGAGAATCGTGGTGGCCGGCTGCAAAAATATCATTAACGCGGCTCGCGGCAGCGACGACGAAAAAGAAAGCGTTTTTCGAGCATGTGCGCGTGCACGTGCTCGTCGGGATCGCTTTTATGTTCTCGAAACTTTTGTTTGCAGCGCGCACGCTTCACGCTCCGATAGACATGTCCTCCGCCGTTTTCTACCTGTTCGTTTTGAAAGTTGTTTGAATGATACTCCGCGCTTTCCAAGCATTCAGCTTGTGTCGAGGCGATGGGAATATTCCAAGGGAGCGAGCGCCGCGCTGGGCCGGGGTAAAAAGAGACCCCGGGTCGCGGCAAGGTAATGAGCGGCTGAGCGAGCGAGCGGGCAACCAGCGACCAACCTCCGGTTGGATTATTCAAGGAAACAATAATAAAAGTTGCATTAATTAAGAGGGTAGTCACGTAACGGGGATTGCTCGTTAGACAGGAACTTGCCGCTTCACTGGATCGTTGCCACGCGTCGATCTGGTATTTTTCTATCGGCCCTTACGAAGTCGGCGGGCTCAGTGAACCAGCTTAAATGAACAACCCAAGTTTGCCGCGGCGCGCGCCACGGAAACAGAGTTCCGCCGAGCCAATGATCGCGCGTACCATTGATTTCCCTTTCCTCCTCTCGTCTTTTCTCCCTTTACCTGCGTTTACGTACTGTTACTGTTAGCTCGCTTGCTGCTGCAATTTCTGTCTGACAATTTAAGTAGAATGTGTATTTCTGATCGACGATTGGCCGATAGATGTTTACACGAATTAATTCGTGCCACTTGGAATTAATTAATTAACCGTAACTTTACTCTCAGCTCGAGTACTCTTTTCGCGTTTTAGGTTGTTTTGAACGAAGGAACACGGAATGATTGCTGTTAATTATATAACTTTCTCTCCTCAGCATCGAACGTGAAAGCTTCAATGACCAAGCAACACTTTTCCCCTGCTCGAAAATTTCTTCTTCATCTATCTGTCGATATCGCCAGTAACTTATCACAAAAATGTAAGCCAATTAAATTCTCTCACGACATTTGCCGTTGTTCGTCGTCGCGCTCTTTGGTCGTCAATTTGATAGCGATGAAACATCCTCGGGAACGGGATTCGAACGCGTGTCTCGGTGTTATTGCATCAGATCTGGAGGAAAATTCGATAGAGACGCATTACTCGTAGCGAAGGCAGCCCCAGCGTAACGATCCTTCACCCTAACCGAAGTCACTTTGGAGAATCGGCGGCCGCCTTTATATTTCGGGGACCTGGTTGGTAGTTCGTTGTCATTATACCTTCGAAACAATATTATCCTATTGCTGAGCCCTCTCCGCGTGCCCGTCACGGGCCGGTTCTCGATTATCTCATCAATTTTCATTACGCATCGTGCGTATCCTGGCGCATCGACGCTGATTAAAGCCTGTGCCGCGTTTACATGTTTTCTTGCCGCGGCGCAACGACGCCCGCTCAGCCATGATTAGCTTCTGGTAATTAAGAACTATCGCTGGGGAAAAGCATACGGTATGATTTCGTATTCGTTCGAGTAATTGATCGATAGGTTCTCGAAGTTGCGATGGATTCGTCGTTCCGACGATGACTGAACGACGACGAAACGCCATACCGTATAGACATTGAGTATCACGCAAAAATGTGCATTTCCGTTCGGATGCTGAAAAACAGAACGGAAAAAAGTAGAGACATGTGAATGCGAATTGAGCAGCGCGATGCTCGGTTTTCAGGAGACATTTTTCGTGGTTTCTGTGTTCCGGGGGAATAATGTGTGGAGAGGGTTTGAAATATTTGGGAAATGAAGGATGTTACTGGTTTCTAGTTGAAAATATTTCGCGGATTAAAATATTTTGCGTCCCATCGGGTTTTCACGTATGAAAATCACCGACGACAAATTTTGATTTATCACGAATAGAGGATTCGAGGAACTAATCAGGGAAAAAGCGCAACAAACAGTTAGTCACTCGAAATTATTGAATGATTTACTGCTAATCATTCCACTCTTTCTATTATATTTCAACAATGGAAATAGTTGCGCAAAGCGTCATGCTATTTTTTTAATTATTCTACGAATAGTAATTAACATAATTCATCTTAATGTTGTCAAAGAAGTTGAAGTGATCTTCATTTAAACTAACTTTGAAGCTGATGATTCTATTTGAAGATGGACTCATTTTATTACTTCGTACAAAATTATTATCAGTTGAATTCTGACATCATTTCATTCTTAGAGTAGAATACGACTATTTTAATGTTTCCCACAAGAATTTAAAACAAGATACTCAAAAGTTTTGATAGCAAGATCTTTAGTTCCAATAATATTTGTCTCTATAAAACGTAACCTTCGTACGAAAATCATTCCTTTTCACGAAATATAAGAACAAAAATCGTCAGTTCTAATTCTCCAATATCAAAGACTCCAATACTGTCTCATAAAACGAGAATCATTCTGTTCCTTTCCGCAGTCTATAAGGTAGATTTAATTCTTGTTTCTATTTTAACAAAATCGTCCCCCAAGGCCACACCGCTCGATCACGTAAGGGTGAACTCGTAAAGTCCAAGTCAAGATATTCGAAAGTATCGGCGGAAAACGCGGGCAGCCGCGGTCTGACGTAGCATTAACGTTCGGAAAGTTGGCAACAAAAGCGCGGCCGACAGTGGTAACCGCAACCGCGGCACCTACAGCGAGGGACTTAGCCAGAAGGCCATCGCTAGTTCATTCTGCGGGATAGCGTGGAGAAATTGAGAAGCGAGGCAAGCCAGAGGGGGGCGGTTGGATACGAAAGGAAAGAGAGAAGAGGATACCTTGGATCCCCTTGGTACCCTCCGCGGGGCTAACCCATAGAAATTCGTACCGCAATTACGTGCTGTGGCCGCGTTCACGCGGATCCTGGCTAATCCTGTGAATGCGACAACCGAACCGTGACAGGACGACTCCGGCTGTTCAACCAGCACGGCACAATGGAATCGCGCACCGGGACAAAGATCTCGGGCGCCAATTAATGTCCAACGACGATTGTGTCCTTTCGCCGGGGTAACAGCGTCTCTCGATTTCTCGGCTCGTCGTTAAGTGCCAACGTAACTCGCTAGGAACGTGCGCTCCGTTAATTAAAAACCCCGGATGATTATTATCGCCGCACCTAGGGCTGCCGTGCATTGTATTTTTTTGATTGACACGGTGGAATTTTTTTGACTTCTTGCTTATTCGTTGAGCTGTTATTTTGGCGAGATAATTGATCGTTGGAGTCTGCGGAGATATAGGAATTTGTAAGATCAATTCCAGTCTGAAATGTGAAGATTGCGGTTTTTAATTCTGTAAATCTAAGAATTTAGATTATCTTAGAGAACTATCTTTTCATTAATTGTATAGCTTCTTCTGTTAGTTGATAAAAAAATTAGTATCAGTCACGTTTCAAGCGTTGCTCAGAATTCATTCAACGAAATAAAACTATGCGACACGAGTCGAGTAGTTAGGGCAGAGATAAAGCAGACGTAACGTCGCGAGGAAATCAAGAAAAATGATTCGAAGCGAGACGATTTACCACGGTGCTCTGAGAACCGTCTTTTCTTGGCTTGGAAGGAGCAAGGCGATAGCGTGGCCCTTCGCACGGCTTTCTCACGGATTTACATCACGTTCTGCTGTTGTAATATTACGGCCATTCATAGCAGTCGGTCGCGGCACAGTGGTTGTCGACTGGCGTAGGAGCAGCGTGAGTAGCTGCGACAATGGGCTGGCTGGTTCAGCGCGTAAGGTGAATTTGAGCTGTGGGACTAGACATCTAATTAACAGCCGACCGACAATGGAAGAACCATTCGTCGTGTCGCGTGAATCATATCTGCTGCTTGTTGTGCGCGTCTAACTTCCCTACTGGCGCAAACGGATCGCGTCTCTACAATATAAGAAGGAAGAATACCGAAGGAACAGCTTTCAGCAAGACGCTACCGTGTTGTCTATTGTTCTTTCGCTTTGGTACTATTTTTTAGTCTTTCCTCCATATTGCGACTGCGGATTTTTATGCACTTACGAGTTTCTACTTAGACTTCATTTCTTTAGTCGAAAATATGAGATACAGTCTAATAAGAAATATTAAAGAAGATGAGAATGACATGAATTGTTTCATTTCAATGTTAGTTTTGATATTTGCGTGTTAATCAAGTTTTGTGATTTTTAATTTTAACTGGAAGTAAAATTGTTCAATTGTTTAATGATTCATGAACGATATTAAAGGGAGAGCTCCATGTATATGAATATAAAGAAAATTTCAAGCAAATATGTTACTGTTCTTAAGTTTAGAGCTACCATCATTTCGTAATGTGCGTTGCCGTTGCACAAAGAGCATAATTTATAATTGTTAATAACTAATCATTTCATAAGTATCTCTTTTCATTGGTAATTGAAAGCTGATTATTTCACGAAAATTACCAAGAACAACTTCGAACCCGTCTATCGACTAATAAAAAGCTATTTCCATAAAATATCTTATTTCAAGATATTTCGAGCTCAAAAAATTTCAAGAAACATTTCTGCTTTTCAAAAATCGTGCTCGATGAAAATCAAAATACCAGAAAATGATAAGTACTTTTTTTTTCTTTCGACATCTCTCCTTTTGTAGAACACGCACAAGAGTACTCATAACTCCTCATTTAGCACGTTCTCGACATCTATTGTTACTACGAATACGCTACACGCACGTAAATACGTACGCACTTGTACATGTTTGCCCGTAACACTCTATGTTCACATAGAAGTGACAAACTAGTTACAACTTTGAATATGTAATAGCAGGCATGGACGATTAGACGGTGGAGGACTAGCACTATCAAGTGGCGAATCACAAATTTGTTCGTGTCTTTCCAAATTAATCAATCCAACTAATGCGTAATACTAACAATATTTTATTTGCCTGAATCTAATGTAAATAATAATGTTAATATTTGATACATACGATATATTCCTTTAGTGACTCAAATAAAAATTCCGAAATTTTCTTTTTCAGAAAACGAAATTATAAAAATTTTAAAAATTATAAAAATTACACGTACGAATACGTAGCTGTAATTATAGCTCTCAATTTGTCGCGGGAGTTTTTGTAACGGGATACAATCGACGATAGCTGGGAGAAATATTTAGACTAGTTGAATTGGTTGGAAATTAGTTGTCACATGACGTAATGGTAAATTAGAGAATTTGTTTCGGTCAGGTGTCACGGGCATACCGTGTGAAAATCCATTAAAGTTTCAAAATTATATTGAAATGCCCGCGTTAACGTTTGACTGAACCTGAACGTGAACAAATTGAGTCCGTCGGTAGACGGCCTCTTGATGTCCTGTTCACGCGATGTCTTGAAGTTCCTTCTATTAATTATCGTGAAATGGCGAACTCTTAATTAAAGAAAAATATTCAAGCAAGCGATTCAGTAATTTCAGTAAAGAATACATTATTCTCCTCGTCTGATCGGCAACGCACGCTACGAAATGGTTTCTTATTGAATTTTATTATATACAATTACGGTTTAAATTGCGTCAATGAATTTTATTTCCACAAAAATAATTCACTTTGTTATTTACACTTTTTTTATTTGTCATATCGGAGAAGTTCTTAGAACAGTAAAACACGGGATTTCGATTTTCG
Source organism: Frieseomelitta varia (assembly GCF_011392965.1). Classification (NCBI taxonomy): domain Eukaryota; kingdom Metazoa; phylum Arthropoda; class Insecta; order Hymenoptera; family Apidae; genus Frieseomelitta; species Frieseomelitta varia. The sequence continues at coordinate 38,782 of NW_025110809.1, read as the reverse complement.
TAAGAGGGATAACCAGAGCTCTATAGCCTTATACATTGTAAAATAGCAATCTAATCTCAGTCATATCTCGTGAATGTTGCTGAAAGTTCGCATTCAACGCAACGCGTTCAGCTAAAACGATGGTTTCAATTTATGCTCGGATTGTTGGCGAAATGTCGATCTCATACCTAGAATCCGTGAAAATCCACTTGCGACACTTGCAACACTGCTGACAACGAAATTTTCATCTGAAAATCATTTAAACTTTCAGGAAACTGTCGAACTTTTAAATTCTTTGGTTTTCACTAGTTGATAATCTAAAAGATCTTGAAATGTAAACATACACGAGCTTTGAAGTGTATCAAATCATCCAAGATAAGAGGCATTGTTTCATTTTAAAGAAATTTCTCTGAGAAATTTTTTTTCTCTCAAAATTCTTTGTCTATAATTAATCAACATTTCTAGACGATTAACCATATCAAAAATTTTATTTCATTTCATTGAAACTTACTAGTAGTTGTCAGATTTTTCTCTAAATAATCACATAATGTGTGGTATGTAATAACATTGTTACATGCAATATTTTGTAAATTTAGTATAGTAATTTAGCACTTACAATAAACGAACTCATAAAATTGAATTGAACATCAATCGATTGATAATGAAATTAAGAAATCAATTAAAAGCAGGGTCAATCAATTCTGCATTCGGGAAGCTGTTGTACATGAAACAATGTTTGTTTCAATCCCGATTGTACACGTATCAGAATCAATCTTTTAATCCAAACTTCCAGAAACTCGCAAAAGAGATTGTCAGAAAATAAATTCAACGACAATTAGAATCACTAAGCAGAGTCGTGACGAGGACAGACGTGGCAGAATCTGAAGCAACGAGTAGGTGGAGGAAGCAGAAGAAAAAAGTTCAATTGTAAACAGTGAGGTAGAACGAGGCAGGGCTGGTACTCAGGAAAAAGATGAGAACGATGACGATACTCTACGACGACGACATCGCGTCGGCCAAATGGTCACGGCTTAACGCCGGGGAAAACTCTTTCAGCCAAACGAAGGGAATCCGTCCAGAGATTATCCCTTGGCTTCAAAAAGTTGTTAATTACTTGGATTTCCTCGTCCGTTCTCCCGCGTTAACTCCCTTTCCGCGTTGTGCGTTCTTGTAGGCAGAGAGAGCTACTATTGCCGCTGCTTTTATATCGGGACATTTTTTAATCCCTTCGTCTTCGGGCGTGCTTCGCCGGCTCGGCACAATTGCAATTAGCCGTGGATCGTTAATCGGTTGTTAGGCTAGAGATTTTCCTCGTAATTCAACGATCGTTCGTCGGCCTCCTGTTCTTTTATTCTCGTTAGAAACGATTAAAATTCTTATTGATTCTATTTGTAATCGTTATTTCGTTCTCTGCCGGTAGTTTTCGTCTATTGGAATATTTCGTAATATAACGCGTGCAGTATGAATGTGTAATTATGTGATTAATTTTAATTTCAAAACGTTATCTTGAGTTGTTCTGTCCATTTGGGTTAGAACTGTTCTTTTAGATAGATTCATTTCACCGTATATTTTACAAAAAGACACTGCCATCTCCTATTCATTAGGTTAGAGTTAAAGAATTATAACGAATACTATGAGACGTTTTTAATAATTTTACAGTCTATTTTTCATGTTTGCGTTTTGCAGACTGGCATGTCGCTTACTCTCTTGATTTTCAAAAACTTGCATTACAACTTTTATGTCGATGTTTGTGAATCTTCCTTCTTATAGCGAAACAATTGACAAAGCACTGGCAAAGCATGTCGTGTTCACCAAGCTTCAAGCTTCAAACATTTCATACACATTCAACAACACTTTTACACCGCTTGTAAAATCGGTCAGTTCATATGCAACGACCTGATATGTACAAGTACAGAAGTTAAATTTTCAGAATATGTTTAATCATCAAAGACGCGTGCAAGACACGAAAATATTTTCTACATAAGTATTTTTTATCCGCAAGAGGCTTTTGTTCAAGTGGATGTAGTTTTAGAGTGAATACTTGCGTTAAATCAGGGTTTCGTCCATTTTGCGCACCGCCAATAAGGTAGGAACACTTTAGGCAAAGTCAGGAAGCGGAGAAGGCGATCACTTTGTGGTCATTCGGGTCGCAGAGACTTGACCATTAGCTGTCGTGAGTCCTTTGCCACCGTAGATGGTGGTAAGGGGGAAGGCTCTGAGAAGTTCAAGTCCGGTCCAGCTACAAATATCGTTAACGACGACCACGCTTGCTAGTAATTTTCCAGCAGTTTGTCGAACAACAACAACAAGAACAAACCGCGCCAAGGCGGCCTTGGCGTTCGCTGGAGTGTGGCTATTATTGCACTCGAACGCATGTCATTTCCTTCATGTACAGAGGCATCGAGGGTACCTCGTTCTTTCCGCGATGTTTCAGCTGTTTTACCATACCCGAGGAATGATACTTATTGCTTCTATCGTACAGTAGAATAGTTACAAATTTTCACTGGCGGTAGAATAGGAAATTTATACAGATATATACAATAGAAGATTATTAATTTTTCTTACCATTGATTTTTCCTCAATAATAACTTTTGTTCGGATAAGCGAATATAGCAGAAGTTCAGTTCTACCATTTTACTTCGATAATTGCCTCAGTAAAAGAATTCTGACTTGCGCATCAAATGAAAAGCAAACAACTGCCAAAAACGAAGTTTGAAGATTTTAAAGGATAAGAGATAAAAAAGAATTTAGACTTACTACTACCGAATTTTTCTAATACAAAATTGCAATATCGATATACGTATTTTATTGCGCGAGATCGAGAAAGGGAGAAAGAAAGTAGTAGGCTTCTTCCTACCAGAATAAAATTCTCAGAAGGATTATTTTCAAGAGAGAAGTTACAACCCACCATGCAAAGAAAATATTTTTTCGCCCGTCAAATACTAATACAGATAAATGCGTAGATTATGTGTGTAAATACACGGGAAAGTCTGAAGAAGAAATAATGTGTGAGAATCTCTTACGATGATCCTGGCACTCGGGGTTGTAACAAGGGCGGATACACCCCTGGCGAGGAAATATGAAATTCGTTAGAGGGCGAGGGTCTGACAGCTCTGGTCAATATTATCCGCAAATATGACTACGAGCCGTTCCTTTGTGGTCGTCGCGTGACGCGTCACACGACACTTTTACCCCTCCGTCAGGTTGTCAGGGCTCGAACAGATCGTACGAAAACGAAATGGTTAACGTAGACGCTTCTGGAATGTTAATCTGTAGTAATATAGAAATGCTAGAATATAGTGTTGGAAATGGGAACAAATTTTTAATAATATCGGTGTCGATCTATTCCATTTTTTTTTTTTTTTTTGTCAAGTACCACTATTTTTGTAGATACGTATGTATCAGGCTTCTCTTGTACTTAAAATTCGGATAAAAAATTCAGTGCCAAAGATTAAGAAATTTTTAGAGAAATAGAAAAGGAATAATTAATGCTATTAGAGTGTGATGAATTTTTCTCATACAAAATTGCAATATATAAGTGAAAGTTACACGAGAGAGGAAAAAGAAAAACGCATTTTTGTAATTTCACAAATATTTCTAGACGCACGAGTACTGTTTCTCAGTTCTAAATATTATTTATGGTAATCATGGACGAGGTTTCGATTATACAAAATTTAGAGATTCATAGAATTTTCTACGTAAAATATTGAAATGTGTTCTACGACTCCTGGGGACGTTTTTCGTAACCGATTATGTAAAAATATTCATATCCTCGATAGCTTAAAATTCTAGCATGTATATGTAATCTAGTTTGGTATACATAATGCGATGCTGCAATGTTTGTAACTAAAGCATTCTCAAGAGACCAAAGCCGCAATGTTACAGTCTTTGGATGCGCACTTCGTATGTCGCTCAAAACTGGTTAGGGAAATCTAAAGTTTCTAATTTCACTGATAATCTCTTCTTTTTACTTAACGGCACATTCGTGTACCGCATAATTTGTAGCATTCAAATTTTATTCACTATCTATTCGTATGTGACGTTCGAGAGTTCAAATGTCCAAAATTCGTTGATTTGGAATTTTATTCAATCACAATTTTAACTAGTATTATTGGATCATTACCAGCGACTGTAATAATTTAGAATTAAATTACTTAGTTTCGGAATTTTTTATTTAATTCAATTTCACTATTAATTTCAACAGTGGAAAACATAAGCTGCAGAATAAAATTAAATAGCTTAAGTTTTTGTTGTGTGTACAATAAATTAAAATTACATTTAATTTTTTAAATTATATTACTCACGATAAATTATCTAATGGTACTACTTGAGTGTTAAGTATATTAAGACTCAAACATACGTACATAACTGTATAGTTTCGCGTTTTATGAAATCAACAATGCTGTGGAATGTCAGAGACGTCAAAATTGCGCTCGACTTCTGAATATTCTTCCACGCAGCTACAATAGAGTCGCACATCAAACCAAACAAGCGAATCTCATCCCGAGCGGTTCGAAACGCGTGTCGTACGAGAGAAAATGTATTTACCGTCTCGCGAGCACGTCGGGTCGTAAAGTCACATGTAAAATCGGTGCCGCGATATTTTCTTGCCGTAGAAATCTCACGAGCGCGGTCGCTTCGCTGCGACGTCCGGGACCAGTCATAAATTTTCCAGCAGTCGCACGGTATACACGCACTCGCGAAAATGAAATGCACTCTTCGGAGACGGATGATCGGTGAACGATAGCTTCTGGGAGAAACGACGAAGGGCGAGCTCGTCGATTCTCCCGTATGACGTGAGTTTAGGGACGAAGAATCGTTTTTTATAGGATTACTATCGCATGGTATGTGATCATTGATACTTGAGTTCGTGTACTAGAGAACTTGATATAATTTTATAAATAAATAATTCATGTGATAAAGCTTGAATAATTGTTATCTCGATAAAAAGAGAGAGCATAGAAGAGGCACATGATAACTGTTGACCTAGGATTTTTAATATCGCACTAGTGAAAAGAATTTTAGTACAGCATAAGTGAGAATTAAAATGATCCGAGAATTAGGACAATAGGCGATAAATCAATGAGGTTTATTAAAAGTGGAGACGAGCAGCATGTTGAAAATTTCGAACGGGGTAGGAAAACGCATACTTAGCTTCAAAATCAAATATAAAAACAATTTCGATAACATGAGATTGCAAGCGCAAAGTAGAACATCAGTTACAATTTTAAATTGTATTCTATTTCTTTGGCGTAGCTTGTCCACAAAAATATAAATTCTGAATATAATGTTCTCAATTTGGTAGTCAGAATTTCTCAACAATTCGTTTCGACCAAACCTTGAGCCATCTGTTAAATAAACAATACATGCACAGTCGGAGACAGTCGGAAAATAACAGAACGGAAGCAATTCGAATCAATGAAATATCTGGATGCATGAGCAACCGTGGGGGCGAGCACTTGCTAGTGCCAATATGGCCAGCAACCACTTATCGGAATTTCTCCTCGACACAAAGTCTGTCGTTTCACCTGCAAGGTGCGGTGAGCGAAGCAAGAGCGAGGCAAACTTTTGCGTCCGATCCGCGGTCAGGCTCAGGGGCGGTTGGGTTGCGGGTGGCAGATCTGCAAGCCGGAATGGGATCTGTCCGCTCCAGACGTTACTACCCCGCCTATTCCATCCGAAAGCAGTACAAGTCGCCTCTACGTACCACCCACGATGAGGAAATGGAACGCCGGCGACGGGGCTGCGTCGAGAAACCTCGTCGTGACCAGCTGAACCAGTGCCTACTTCTACCGTGTGTATAGTTAGCTTTGCGGAATTTTCAGTTCGGTTAGACTAGAACACCGAATCTTACGCTTATGATGGTTTTCTTCCGTTCTCTAACACTAGGAATCGTTTGAAACAATTAACTGGTAATTTTTCGTAGAAATTTGATAATGAAATAAACAGAAGTTTTACTTGTATTCTTTATTGAGAAGTATTACTTGTATTCTTTATTGTATTAAAAGCTTCTCCCTGTTGTACTTTCATCTCTCTAAAATTTTGTACAGCTTGGTTTAATATATAATTTCAAAAGGTAAATTTTCTGCTGACATAAGCTTCATATGTTAATATTTATGTAATAAATTTTTGGTGTTTGGTTATCCATCATTGGTTTGCAATTCTTGATAAAAGCTTAGTTAAATAAAGAACAAATTCAGTGCGTAATGAACATAATATAAGAGACGAGGTTCTACAGAATATTTAGGTACTGTTTCTAAATTTGATACGTTTGAGAATAGAAGAGTTCTGATACAGAAGATAGAAAATAGACATAGAACGTTTAATCGATAATGGCGTAAATGGCACTCTACGTGATAATATTTTCAAATTTATAGCTCGAAATATATATATATATCTTGTTAAATCTTGAATGTGTGAATTATATTAGATATTTTATATCGTAAGTATGCTTAAAATTTCGTTCGGTGTTCGAATGGTGCTCGATGTCGGTTCAAATATTAATGTACGGCGGGGCATCAAATTTTCCTTCATTCTCGCTTCTCTTTTGATTGTTAAATATTCACTCAGACGAAAGTCGGTAGCTGTAGTCGGCGTTGCAGCCGATAAGAAGCGAGCGCACGCTCGCGGCTCGGTAGCTGCAGCGCGTTGCTTAAAATTTTAAATAATTATTCCAAGAAAAATCCTCTCCTTTTTCCTCTGTAAACTGAAGTTCAAAAACTTTCGCGGTTCCCGGTTGCGCAACTTCTTCCATTAACTTTCTCGAACTTGCACGACCGAAAAGAACGAGTGACTCTCTGTCGAAGAAAAAAAAAAAAGTAAAAGAGCGAGGGAATATAAGAAACAACCGCGTACGGGTAAAAGATCGCGATGTGAGCGATTTTCAACGTGTAAAAAAAAATCGCCTTGACACGTTCGACACACGGAGGCTCGTAAAAATTTCTCGCGTAAATTCGCCAACACGACGTTTATTATCCGGCGTTCTGTCGTGTCGCTGGCAACATGCTTCGCTCGTCCAACGCGAAGGGGAAGTCGTTTCAATGCAGTCGTCTTCCTATGATCCGTAAAGCAATGGTTTTATAGTCCGAATTTTCTCCCTCGTTCTTTCCTCCTTTCTTTTCCTTCCCTCTTCCTCTTTCAAGTCTTTTTTCGCCTGCTGCGAATTTCTCGCGCTGTCTTTCGCTGTGCTTCTGCATCAGCACGTTTCGCACGCCGAACACGTAGCGGCGCGATATTAGCCTTTCATACGGAGGAGGACCCCCACGCTCGATCTACATATCGGTTCTTTTGTGTAAAAAGGACTGGCAAACAGAATTTAAGGTTATTTCGCAAGAATAAGAATGCACAGACGCGAGACGCGGAAACCGCAGCGGCGAGGTCCCCGAAATTGCGAACAATTCTTCCGCGACTCTCGTGCCCTTGAATCCTCCAATTCTCGGGCGCGTACGTGGTTCTTTTTCCATCGCTGAAATTTTGTTCCTGTAAATGGAAATGAAGATTTTTTCACCAAGATTTTTATGCGCACGCATGTTTTGTGAAAATGATCTTACGCGGGATATTTTATTTAATTTCACATCGAATATATTTTGTATCGGTTCCTCGAATTCATCAGATTTATTCAATATTCAAGTGTTGCAAAAGATTTGAAATCGACGATATTCTTCTCCTCGCTGTTTCTTTATGTGGTCATCCTAAATAATAGTTACATTCTACATTTTTCAATTGTAGCAATTCTTCTTCACGAGTACACCGCATTTGGAAAAATATGTTTCGAACGAGAGCATTTTAACGACGCGAATATTTCAATTAACGATGCGTCCACCTTTTTCTCCATTATCTCGTTCAAAGCGATATCGCGATTCGTTTTTATCAACGCGAGTTCAGAGTTGGATGCCGCGTTCCCAAGCGATCCATTCATTCCATTAGCCGATATAGGTGCGGCCAATCAAAGAGCTGTCACAGTTTGAGAGAACGGTTTCGCGTCCCGGTGAAATACACTCGGATAAAAATCATCAATTCCGAGAGCCGCGACGAATTAAAGCGAGAATAACGCTTTAGCGCGACGTAGGCGTGCTGAAAACGATTTCTCCGTGTTGGATATTCCCGGCCGTGATTCTCTGTGAGCCAGATCGTCGACTCTGCTCTATAATGTTATTAATTAAAAAGTTCGGGACAGACAAATGGGATACATACGAGCGACAATCGTATCACGCCTCGCTCGTCTGTTCGTTTTTACTCCCCGTTTTATCTTCTCTCTTTCTCTCTCTCTCTCTTTCTCTCTTTATTTTTTTCTTTTTTTTTCTGGTACGCAGTTAGGTAATTGATACGGGCTAACTGGACTCCCTCGTTCTCAACTATTTTCCACACTAACGAAATCCGAAATCACGTATATACATTAAATATCCGAGTAATTCGTTATGCTTCAAAACTTCTGGCTGCTTTCACCACTGCCAGTCTCCCTCTCTATCTCTCTGTTCCTCTGTCTTTCCAGACAGCTGGAATTTATCCTAACAAATGTATCCGCGCCGTTTACCCTCGAGCCGGTAATATACGATAAACATTTCTCGGTTTTCCAGGGAGCCAGGGCGAACCCGATAAAAATATTTCCGCGAATCCTTTCGTCTCGTCCTAAACGAAATTCATAGAAGCGAAATACTGGTCCTGATGGTTTCCCGTAGAATTTATTTGACGGTAGAGCTATTAGAGTGGTCAAGACGATCAATTCATAAAAGTGATTTTTCATAAAAGTTTCCATTTTTGTAAAATATTTGAATAGAAGCTCGTATTCTTTATTTTCTTCTATTCATGCTAGTTTCTTAAACTTTAGTTGGTAATTTTAGCCTAAATAATGCCCGCTGAAATTAAAAATGCACAATTTCTAACATTTCTAATGAATCTGTAACCAGTGTCTGAGTAATATCTATTCATACTACTTACATTACTTTCATATCTCTGTTTCTGATCTAAGTTTCGTATTTTAATCGTAGATTGTGTTAATTAGTCATATTTTTTTTTCTTTTATCCTTTTTCGAAAAATTCCAGAAAATAGACAACCCTAAAATATTATCACTAAAGTTACCAAAATTTTACATTTTCATATTATATACTTCTGGCGATGTAATTTAATATGAGTTAAGGATTTATCTTTGTATTCAGACTTTTAATCAAAGATTTCGTAGTTAACGTTCGTGGTTTCGAAAGCGATGGTAGGTTTGTGCTGCGGTATGCGTGACGCACGCGGATCGCACGCATCGACGGTTTTAGTGCGTTATAAATTGGCGCGTTGGCCTTCTTGGCGCCTCTATCTTCACCAAGGACGACGATGTCTACGTCGACATCGTCGTTCGGCTCGATCGATGAGGATTTCATGCTGCTTAGTCGGCGTTTAGGCCCGCATTTTGAGACCCCTATATAGCACGCGATCTTCATGCATTTGCTTAATAACGTAAACATCCGGTTCTACCATCAGCAATATACTAGTTTGTTACATTCGTTACGGTTTTTACACCATGGAGGAAAGAAATTCTAATAGCGTGTCTCAAGAAATTTTCTTTTTATTTATGAATGTGTCAGATGTAACAGGAATATCAAATATTTCTGGGAGAAGTATTCCATAATATTTGTAATTATTATATTGTATTATTATATTATATTATATTATATTATATTGTAATTATTATATTGTATTATTATATTATATTATTACTCCTTATTGAATTATAAAGAAAAAGAGTAGGAATCATATGTTTGACGAAACGTGTAAAGAGTCAAAGAAATATTCGTGCTTTCCTGATTATCGACCCATAATTTAATTAATTAGAATTCTGCTTGATGTGAATTTTGAAACTTTTGAAACTATTCTAAAAAGGTTGTTTGAAATTGACAACTGCAGAGGGATGTACAAATACTTTTGTGACTAACCGTCATCGACCTTCACTTCCAAAGTTAGTCACTTTAAATATCACAAGTGCTTCTTCGCAAAAGGCTCATTCATCAGCGATATACATTTTACAAGAAATTACAAGTAATAAAAATTATAAATTACATTCCACATGAATTCAAAGTCTCTAGCAGTATACCTTTATCGTGATGATTCCTCAGCAACGACGAAGAAATTATTCGAATCTAGATAAATTCGTCACAGTTGTTCCGCGAACAAACAGAGGGATACAGATCGGGCGTAATCTAAAAACAGGATGTCCTTGCGATCGACATTGATTATTACTGTCGCGTTCGCGTCAATTCTCATTCCTCGCGCAACGGATCGTCTCGTTGCGTCGAACTCGCGAGATGTCACATATTCGGAATACCAAATCGATCCCCGAATAGCCAGCCGAGTTCTGGCCGGGTAGTTTAAGTCAAAGTTTTAATCACTATCGACTTCGGGACATCTCACATCCCGCGGGACTTACGAACCTGCCGGAATGGGGATCCGGCAAATGGACTGCTGCTAAAGTCAGTAGTATCAGCTGAATGGCTAACCAGTCGTGTGTGTTTATTATTAATCCGAAAACGTTCCCAAATATTTCCTCGTGAAAATCCCTGATTTTTACGAATAATTTTCGTACAATTTCGTATAATTCTCATATTAGTTAAAAATTCCGAATTTGACATTTAAATAGGTCTTAATTGTTAATTGTTAACAGCTTGAGAGTTGTAAAGATAGTTGATTAAATTAATAAATTACGTTTAACGTTAGTAACAGACGAGGCTCTTTGTTTAAGCTACAGTGCAAATTTAGTGCGCGACAAATAGTTTATATAGATAAATTTCATTGATTCTGCTTTTTAGAAGTGAATTTTTGTTTATGGTTAATCTCTAAATAAGTAAAATCAACCGGCAAGAGTTCACTTGACAGAATTTTACTATACATATTATGAGACAGAAAAAAATGTTGCTTTCTAGTCGTACAACATTAATATATACATAGACATACAATATCCCTACTTTGACGAAGAAGTTCTTTTCCAAATCTTCCAAAAGTTGATACTTGAAAGTGAATCCATATATTCACATTTCTCTGCTGATTCTGATGAATACACGTTCCTAAATTTCGGCGCCATCAACTCCGTACATTTGACACAAAATCTATCTTCGTTGCTCGATCCTTCTCGCTAGAAAGTAAAAACAAAACTGCAAAACAGTTTACCTGTATAACAAACCGTTCATGCCTGTCCAAATCCAATAATCGACGATGGTCGAGTCCGCGACACACGGCGAGTTCTTCGCGCACGTCCAGATGGATTCTTGCCGGCGCTCCGCGAAATGAAAACGTAGAACGAAGGGTGAGTGCCTCGGCCCCATAGACTGCGAAACGAAGTTTCGGCCGGAAATACCGTCGCGCGCGCGGGGTGAACGCACGCCGTGAAGAGGGTCAGAGAGGGTAGATTAATTGATACCGCCGCGGAGAGACTGAGAAGCAAACGGGCGAGCGTGGCCGCGGAAAAAGGAGACGGTGAACGTGTGGAATAGTGAAAGAGATCGCGGAAAGTCAGAAAGAGAGAGAGAGAGAGAGAGAGAGAGAGAAACGAATGGGAAGAGAGGAATCACGCAGAGGCGGTGGAAAGTAGAGGCGGAGGCAAAGTTGTTTGGGCTGCTGCAGGGAAAATGCAGCAGCGGCCACTCCTGATCCCGAGTAGCAATTAAACATTCGGCTAATGTGCTTTTCCATTCAGAAAATTGGATATTTCAGGCGCCTGGCCGATATATCCGCCAGTCCACCTTGGGCTCGATACGCTGGATTAATTGAATTCCCTTGCACCCTCCCTTGCGAATACGTCGCGCCGCTGCGAACCTTCCCTCGACCGCGAATTTATTAATCGGTTATTTTACGCGGGGCGAACTCGCGCGTGAACACGGCATTCCGACAGGTGACTTTGTTAATCGGGGATAAAAGTGTAATAAGCATCAGAAGAGTTACAGTTTGAAACGCGTCTCATTAATTCCTTATTCCTTGAGTGATTTGAGTTTGTATTATTTTCGATATACGATGGTGGTCGTTGCGCTTCGAGTTTCTTTGATGCTTTGGTCGTTGAAACATTAATTGATACAGTTTACGAATTTGATACGATCTAACATTGATTCCTGGAAAATTGAAATTTCATTTTTGTATTGAAATACACAAGTTTCATACACGTATTTCAACCTTTCAAGTGCGAGAATTATTTCAGAAAAATCCGTGTGCGTTTCCTCCACTCCAAGAGGATCGAACGAAATTCACAAATCTCGATCAAATTTACCCTTTGCACAAAACGAACCGATGCACACGATCCCAACGAAATGTCCATCTTCGTGTCGGAGTTTGGTCGCGTTCCATCGTTTCCGACTCGGGGCTCGGACATCTTTCGCCGCGACCCAGAACGTTGGTTCCGTAGGTTGGCGTGTGGAACGAGTTTAATTCGACCACCCTAAGAAACTGGCTGCGGTTGCATTCCTCAGGCAAGTTCCTGATTGTGTGTCCGGCTAGGTCGCCGGAGTTGGTGCGGCACTGCCACTGGATGGTGGCCATTCCTACGGCGGGCTGACCACCAGTATTTATGTCCAGGACACAGCCTGGGTATCCAGAGTGTTCCGGGTAGTTTCTCGGCGCTGCGTCCCGCTGGCCCGCTAATGGTTATGGTAATTACCGGCCCTAATTGCGAGCAATGGAATTACGAAATATCAAAGTTCACTGCGATGCCGTGGCTGTTCGCATTCACTCTCCTCCGCATGCTCCTTCCGTGTTGGCCAGCCATCAGCTTGCTCCACGATGGCGAACAGTGGTTTTTAATTTGAGTATGATGTTGAAATGAATACGGAGGAGTGTAAAAAATTGATGATAGTCGTGGTGCTCTAGGAATAGATAAGAAGATTTCAGTAGAAATGTCTAGTAAATGGTCAGACACACGTGTAATAAGTAACAACAGTTAATGGTTAAGTAGTAACGTTTAGTGTTTGATCAGACATGTCAGACAACTTTACCACATAATACAAGTAGTAATTTCTTGTGACTTGTCAGAAAATTTTAAATAGGTTCCGTGCACTTAGATAAGTAACACCGTCTAGTACATGATCAGACATACTGTAACAGTATTATTACTGTACAATATAAATAGTAACCTTTTAGTGACTGATCAGATAATATTAAACAGGTTCATTCCGTAAACAAGTCCTAGTAATTGGTCAGACAAGATTATTATGTAACAGAAAAATTAAAATTATTAGTTTTGCGAAAAAGCACAATATAAAATCAGATGTTTGTCTCATTTGTACTCTTTCTCGTGCCCACCACGAATAATAGATTACAATATAATTTCGATCTACAATGTCTTCTCGCCGATTGCTTTCTAAACACCGTTCAAAATTACAAATGCACGTATCCCGTATGCTCTCAGTTGGAGAAATATCCGCGGAATTTCCACGCGGGATAACGCGCAAACAGGAGAAATAGTTGGTAAAAACAGGATGCGCCGAGTCTTCGCGTTTAATTCGACGCGAAAGGCGATCGTTTCCCATCGGGGGCTGGCTGGCCGGGCTCCTTTTATTATTTCCGGCGGCCGCGGTTGATTCCGCGGGGGCTTGGCTATTTCGTGGGAGTTCGTTTCCGTTCTTTCTTCGGCCGGGGCGTGCAAGCTGACCGATGCAAAGGCAAAAGTTGAACCGACGGAGGCGCCTTGATGTGGTTATCGCGCCGAGGGTAGCTCCGGCTCTTTACCTCCCGGACGCCGGCTAAATTGGTAAATATTAAAATTCTTTCGATGCGGAAGGAGCGTGTACAATGGTTCGTAAAATGTAGGAACTCTCGACGTTCCCTCACCCTACCCGAACGGGCGAGTCGAGTGGTTGCCCACATTTTAAACCTCCGCGGAGTTTTTCGTGAACGGCGCGCCCCTTCTCCTGCGCGCTCGATTTGAAAAGCTCCTCTGATTACTTTATTGTTCTCCATGCCTGCTTGCCCTCATTCGCATCGCGGCATCCCTCCCAGAGTATTTCCAGCGCACCGCGGAAACACGAAAGTGTAATCGGGGAGAACCATCGCCGCTGATCGCAATTAATTTCTGCTGATATTGCTGGCACTTTGGAATTCAAGGTGTTGCGATTTCAAACTAACTCGCAGATATTTTTGCGCGATTTATGCTTCTTCGGATCGCAATTTGGGGAATTGTTTGTTTGAGTTCGTTACAGATTTATCAGGTGGCGAGTAATTCAGGAAATCGGGTATCTTGATTATTTCGTAATCGATACTTTGAGACACTTAAGTGCATTTGAGTGTCCGATGCTGTAGTATTAATCCAGGATGTTTCTGGAATTTATGAAAATTTTACTAGGTACTAATTGAACACGGTATACATTAGAATTTAATTTTTACAGTTTTTCGAAGTATGATATTCCTCAAAGTAAGATTTTTTAACATGTATACACCTTGGGACAAAAAGATTGGACACACTCTGTATCTTCTTATGTTATGTGTCATAAGGTAGAGACAACGCATAGATTATTACATCAAAATTCTTGGACTATTTATGTATGTATGTGTAGTATGTTGACAGTCATTGCCGAGAAGCAATTTCTCAGAATTACAAAATGTAAATATTGCGCAGCCTCGAGGCGAACAAGTTTGTACAAGTCGAATATTCACGCTCGTCAGTCGTACGGAAGCTATCGAAAGCGTAACATTCGTGCGAAATACAGTCGGTTAATCGCGTATTAACGTAATTCGTAAAAATGGGTCGCGAGAGAGAGACCGAAATCCAGTTGAAATGCACGCGATATTGAACTTAAACGGAGAACATTATTCTGTGACAAAATTAATCAAAATAGTTAACAAAAGTCGTAAAGTGAATGATAAATTTACTAAAAGATCCAGATAATTGTGAACAAAAAAAAAGTTGTGGTGTCAAAATACGTATCGCATCAAATTCCAGCTCGATTGCGGGACAAAGTGCTGAAAAAGCTAGAATTAGGATAAATGTTAGGAGTGTTCAACGTCTTTTAAAGAATTGTGAACATTTGAAACGACGAAAATTGCAACAAATTGCAAAAACCTTGACTGAAGCAAGAGCATAAGCTGTGCCGTTTGCAATTTGCAGAAAAGCATGCTTATATGAATAAGAAATGGCGAAGAGTCATATTTATCGATGAAAAGATGGACCTATCCAATTAAGATGGACCTGATGGCCTTTACTAGCATTATGGTGATCCAAGAAAGGAGCAACAACTCCTGAGTCGTCGATTCACCGGAGGTGGCAGTATAATGATTTGGGGAGGCATTGGTTATTAAGGTAAGATGGAAATAAAATTTATTACAGGAAAATTAAGTAGTAAAACGTATACTGAAATTATTAACGAACAAATTAGTGCGTATATGACAAAAATTTCAGGAAATAAAATATTTTTCAACGTGATAACGTAGTCGTATTGAGAAAGCAATAAAACGATACTTTGAAAACAAAAAGATTCGTGCTTTGGAATAACCAGCCAAGTCTCCGGACTTGAAGCCAAAAAAAAATCATTAAAAAACGATACATCTTTGTCTCAAAAAAATTTCGTTATTAAACAATTATCAAACTCGGTTTTCTTCTGTTTCTATCCATTGTTTTTCACGAAATATGCTATCTTTTTCTTTTAACATCGCAAGTATGCAAAAAATTTCATTTATGTTGACGAAAGCACTACGGAAGAATGCATGTAGAAAAGATTTGGCATCATTTGTTTAATAAAAGGAAGTTTAATCATTTTTCGAGTTTGCCGCGGGGTTGTTTGGTATTTGATCTTGAAGCAATATTGCGGTGCAGCTAAAAACAGAATATAATGTAACGCTAACGATTACGATATCATTGAAAATATTTATCGTGATAAACATTAAAGAAACCATAAAATCAACGTGAGATTGCGAAAGCGTTAGCAGGCGCAATAAAAGAGAAGCCACGGAGAAGACGAAAATCATGTTACCTGGCGCTATAGAACCGAGCACGTACGAAGACCGAGGGGCACGTTCTTTCATATTTCGCACGTTGGAACTTTACGATTCACCCTAAATCAAAATGTTACATACGTTTCGTACGTGAAATTGGAGGGAAGCACGTGGACAATATTACGCGCGAACGTTCTGCTTTCAATACGTGCGGGCATGTTCTCATAAATAGATTAATTCCTCTGAATTTTTTAAAGCAGACTTCACCCGGTGAAAATGAAAAAAGTTTCCTCGTCGGCCGGTGTAATTAAAACGCCTTATACGAGGCAAGGAGACCTTACAGACAGCTTTGTTAATCGAGGTGGAGGTGCTCCCGCGTCATTCGCTCGCCTAATAAAAATTAACGGCGAGCAGGTGCAGGGCCTGTACCGAGGGGTGAGCCTCGTCTCGCTTCAAGGCGGCCAAAGGGTTGCTCCCACGACGAGAGAGGGCGGGCGCCAAGAAAAATTATAAAAATAATCTGGCCGAGGAGGGGGGCAGTCAATTGGGGTGGAAAACTTGCGTAACAAGCAGTCCCGAGGAAATTGCGGGAAAAACCGTTTGCCACGAACGGATGAAAGTGGCGTAGGGCTGGCCAGTAGGGGGACGATGGGAAACCCCTTCACGGCGTTCAACGTTGAAAAGCGAAAGAAAAATAAACGAGTCCGCCACTAGCCGGACTCAATCGTTGAAATAATAATATCAATGTTTCGCGGGAACGCCTGGCCAAGCAACCAAGGAGGAAGTCGTTCAACGTCTTAAGATCGTATTCCATGGTGTATTCGTTGTTGGGAATAACAATTTGCAATAACAATAACAATTCGCAAGGGATTCTTTCTACGCTCGGGTGCACGTGTAACTTTCCTTTTAATTTACGGTTTCTAGGTCCGTTTGCTTTCGATCTTTGTGCTTTGTTAGGTTCTTGGAATTATTCTTTCAAATTATAGTCTGTACCTTTTTTTTTTCATTGATTCGTTTATTTTATTTGATGTTGGAAGGTTCACAGTTTTTCGAGACTGTATGCGTATTAATCTGAATAAGTGATTGATCGACATGGCTTTAATATCCAAAGATGAAATCAACAAGTAAATCTTGATATCGTTCAAATTCTCGCAATATCCGGTGAAAAATTTGCGCCTGTAAGTACTCGATACTTCGTTTATTTCCTGTAAGATTAGAACGGGTAGAAGTCGTAAATACTCCCCGAGGATAATTCGTAGCCTCCGAATCCTCCCGAGAGACCGTTCAAACAGAGTCCCGATCGATTTCATCTTCAATTTTTCATCGTAACGTTGCTCCGCGAGCGACTTAATTTCCGTACGGCGGTGGAGCTGCATGCAAGTTTCCAAAACGATCCGACAAGTAGCTATTTACGTGCACCATCGCGTGCTTCTCGAGAGGGTGTTGGAGAGGAAGAAGGTCGCGGAGGTATTTCGGCATCCCCAATCCGTACAAGTGAGCTTAAACGGTCCTTGCTTAATACGACACAGGAGGCTAATCTTAAAAAATCCGGAGCGAGATAAGCCGTTGCTGGGGCAGACTCGGCCGCGGCACCCCCGATCTTAGAACCAGTTACGAGCCACTGTGAACCGAGCAGATTGAGCAGCCGCTCTTCTTTTCATTAGCTGATAACTGGATTCTGGGATATGCCTGGCCTACGAACGGCAAGTTAACCTTTCGCTTAAGTACCGCTGCTGGTATCACCGAAGGGCCTGCTATATATACACGTCGAATTAACATATCTTGATAAACCGCCGGGGATGCTAGTATAAATTTTTCTCCCACCTGATCACCACTGGAGGGTAGCGAACGTTATGATGGAACATTTTTGGTAATCCACCGAAATTACGTCGTAGGAAGTTTCGTTACATCGTTATCTTTTGTATTGTTCAGAGTGGCACGGTGAAATTTATATACGTTTATTATCTCGCAACTTGTTACGACTGCCAGTAAATTTCTCAGAAATTGATTGAGGTAACAGTTTTGATCTAAACCGGAAAGGAAGCGGCGAAGCTACTTTGCGATAAGCACATTAATCGTTCAAAGTAAACGCTGAATCTATCGACATCGTATGAATGTTTATCTGAATCATTTATACCTTTCGAGATGCTTCGGTGTTTCTGGTTAATCCAAATTGTACGTGTTCATTTGTCGAAACTCCATTTGAACCCCTTATAATTAATTATTTCTTATACGAAGCTTTTTATTTACGTTCTCAGAGGATTTCATTCGCAATATTCGAGGAGCACCGATTTTTTTCTCTCGGCTTTTTCACCTCGGCATTGCACCATAACGCGATTCTCTCGTTCGAGCGAGGTGTCGTTGGTCGAGCTGTGGCAATATCGGCCATTGTCTACCGTCATCTGCGAGATGTGCTCAAAGAGATATCCGCAAAACAACTTTCCCCGCAATTTTCCTTCCTATTTCTTCGGGGAGGTCCTTTTCCCTCGATCGGACGTTTCTCTTGTTTTCTCCGTCTGCGTTCCTCACTCACTCGTGAGCCGAGCGAGGACACAAGAGCAATAGGGAGAGGGAACACGGGAATTTGGTGAAAAGAAGACAGCCCGAAGAGATGACCGTGCCAGGCCGGTGGCTATAATTTCATTAGCCGCTACGAGACAAATGAGCGAGCATTGCGAGACGCGCCGGTTGGTCGGCAGATTTGCTCCTCGCTTCTGTCTTTCCCGTTTTCGAAATAACATAACACGCCGGAACGGGATAATAACTGGCCGCCGTCGAGGGACGCGTTTCGTTGAAAATTAATTTTCACGCCGGAAAAATTGCGTCAACGCGTCTCCTGATTGCTTACGGACGTTTAGTTGTTGTTTCCCAGATTCGATGAACGTTGCGTTTTGCTTCGTTCGTTTCTTTCCGGGATGAGTTTGGGGTAACGAGGGTAAATGGTGCGGTAGAAAATTTTTGTCACGACAGAATATATGGTTAAAGGGAGAGTGAATAGAATCTGTTAATACGATTTGTTATTCATTTCTTAACAGAGGAAATTCTAGTGTTTGTTAATAGGAAATTGTAATATTATAATAGGAAAGTAAAATCTATTAATAAGAGTTCTATTTATTTGTTACTATATAATTACACAAATGTACATTATATTTTTTGGATATTCAGAATTAGAAATTTTATGTTTCTGAAAAGAAATTTCATTTTTCTCTTGTATGATTTTCTACGATCATACAATGTCTTGAATGATTATTCTACAATTAAATCGCGAGTCATTTTTAATCGTACTGTGAGTAACAATATTTCGTACAATATTTGTAAACGTCAATTCTAATACAAAAATTGTTCTGGCATTAGATCGAACGATGGTTATGTTATTTACACCACTTTCGACTTCGATTATTATTCTGCTGAATTAATTCACCGTTCGTGGGAACGTTGATTCTTGGCTCGTAGCTTCGTGTCACGTTTCTTTATTGCTTCCCGTCTCTCTTTCGCGTCAGCTATTTGCTCCGGTAATTACCGGCACACGAAACACATCGCAAGAAAAACATTAATATCAAACGACGTGGCTGCCGACAGTGCAAATAGAGTACCTTAATGGCGCGCTAACTTTCAAGCGGGCTTGAGACGTGGCAGAAGGAAAATGAGGTAGTATGAGATATATCTGCCAACTTCTCGCCTTCGTTGTTTGCCTTCTCCTTGGCCTTATTTAAGCTTTCGATGATCGCTTGCGTTTCATTTTCATTTATCTTTTCTTTCTCCTAATACTACGACGGCGAATGCGTTTGTCGAATTCTAAATTAGATGTATTTAATAATACACTATTCTCTACATTATTTTAATGTAATCGGACAATCATTCAAACATACAACTACTTCCTTCAGAAGCTAAACTGATCAACTCCATTTTTCATTAATTTTTTAATTCCATTGCAGTATATGTTTCTTAAAAACCAAATCTAATTATTGTACATCTGATTTTCAAGAAATAACTTACTTCCATAAATTCACTCATTATTAGGCGATCATATAAATAATTTTAGGATAAATTTCTAATAACTTTTCTGTACTTTTTTAATTTATGATGTTGATCGGTATAGCTTCTGAACGTTTCAAACGATTGTTCACGCGTCGACGTTCCAACATCAACGGTCAGCATCATTCCAAAACGATCGTAAATCCTGAAACCGCGACATCGTTTCCGATCTATTCCGCGAGTCAATCAATTTCTCGCAATTAGTCGATCGTGTAATTGCGCTTTCAATCCTCGAGTTCCGGTGGTGTCGGTCGTGTCGTGAGGAAGAAGTCAAACGACGGCAGACGTGCTCGAACTCTAAGCTTCCACCCTCATCTAGAAATTCGCTCTTTGACCGGGCTGTTAATTCTTTCTCCACCCTCTCCGGACTCGCGCACTGTCATCCACTCGTACGCACCCCGGCAGTTCCTGCGAGAAGTGATTCATATTTTTTTTCCTTTCCCCCCTCCTTTTCTTCTCTTTTTTTTTTGGCATATTGCGTCCCGGCCCTCACCAAGTAAGGTTGGGGCTTTGTCCAATTAAGCGTCCGAGCTTTTCGACCGTCGGCGTACACGGCTTCGCATATTTCTGTCTGGAGAGGCGGACAAGCGGGAGAGGGTCTCGCCACGTCGCGGGAAAGAGGAAAAACTCTCTTTCTGACCGATTGTTGCGGCGCACCGGTCCCCTTCTTCTTTTTCTTTTTTTTTTTGTCTTTCCTCCTCGGCTACCGCCGTCACCTTCGATTCGAGTGTTTCGCTTGGCAACTTATCAGCAATTAGCTCAATAATTTTCTTCCGCTTTCACGGTCTCGTCGAGCTCTCGTCGGTCCTCCCGCCGATCCTTAAAAATCCTCTTGCCCGTCGCGATCAAGGAACGCGTCCCTCCGCGACGAAAACTCGTTTCGGAGACTCGTGCCGTCTGTTTCGTTGTTCACGTTGAATGAAAAACGTTCGAACTTTATACAACGGAGTGGTTTTCCAGCAGATCTTTTGCAGATCGTTTATAATGTTGCACTTAGCGGAGAGAAGTTTGTTGGGTAACCTGTCAAGCATGTTAGCAAAGATGGAGGGAGCGTTGTTGAAATTTTTAGGTCGATGTTTAGGTGATACAGGCTAGCTCGGACAATTTAAAAAAAATGGTGCTACATGATGGAATTCTAGTTTTTATCGAAACCGAGAGAAATTATTTTTTCATTTATTAAATACTGTATATGAACACTGTTTGCGAGATTGCTGTCAGTTTTCATTCATTTCTATTTCTCGTCCTTTTCTACAGTTTTCAATATATTTATTACTGTTCAATAGCTTTGAAATCTTCATTTAGCTTATTAAGAAATTTTGTATGTGTAATAAGCTGAGGCGAAAAGAATATTTAATTCTTGGCTCTACGTCATCTACATACAATTTTCAATAGGTATGTTTTCTTCAGTACGTAATAACACAATGAATATTATCTGTGAAACATTCGACCTCCATGTTCCACTGTTTCCATACTATTTAAAGGTTAAATTCACAGTCGAATTATTTCAACGAAACAAGAATCTCGTTACCACGACTTTTCTCCCTGTTTGGCAATATACTTATTCGCCCGTGTCGCGAGCACTGGAAAATTCAGATTCTCCCTCTCGATCGACGAGTCTCCGATATGACGGACGTTCTTTTAACGATCGACTTTTAATCCTCTTGGGCGCGAACGCTGTCGAAGGAGAGGACAAAGAGAATCGGTTGTCGGAATAAACGAGCCAGGCCTTTATTTCATCCGAGGAAGGCTCGTTGCGATCTCGTCGAAGCTGGTGTATTAAAACTCTTGGAAAGTTTCGCGACGCGGGCCAGATGGCGTCATTATCGGCTTTTTTCCACCCATCCCGCTTTTGTCCACCGTCCGTGTCTGTTCGTTCCCTAACCCAAGTTCTTGCACGCTCGGCTCCTTGTCTCGTTTCGTTATCTGGCCAACAGGTCGTGCGACTGTCTGTAGCTAGCGTTGGCGCTTGGATAGGTAATGTGACGCGTGTCTTCCTGGCACTCGAGAGCTAGACTCACCTCGTGCAAGCGGAGGTCTGAACTTGGCTTGAGTGCCAAGTTCGCCTCGGGTATTAAGCGTATTAGGCACAAGTGGTTCCTGACTGGAGAGGGCATCGGTCATTAGCATGGATAGATTCGAAGGTTATTAACCATTACTGCCATTAGACGGCCCTTGTCTTCCCGGACGTCCTCCTCGTTGTTGGTTCCTCGTATTTTACCGCCCGTGTTCAACACCCTTGTTATCGCGACTCCATTGCTTCTGATTGTGAAAATTTTTCGTGGCACATCGGTCGAGGAATGTCGTGGAGTCTCAGAAAAGTTGGTCGTTGAAATTAAAGTGTGAAGTAGTTGAACCTCTGACATACAGATGATGATTATGTACAATATACATATGAGTTCAACGTAGCACTATTGTAAAATGGGTACAAGAATAAATATCTATGTAGAAACGGAGGAGCAACACATGTAACTTTTATTGGAAAGATCTATTCATTCTTCGGAGGAAATTTCCAAATGTAAAACTGGAAAAGAGGAAGAAACTGATCACTAAACTCGTCTTAAATTATATATCTTGCACTCTTGCATAAATATCGTGAGAATGTGCGAATTTACGAACTCTCGAATATTAATTACTCAAGAGACAAAAGGGCCAATCAAGCCAAGCCATTCCATTGAATCCATATTCGTGGGAAAAGGGAGCAAAATCCTCTGTTCTAGTAGCGGGCAGTAACAGGACGGAAGTTCCTTCCTCTCCTTTCCTTTTCAAATCTCTGCGGCGAGCGTTCCAGTTAAACGAGAATCCGTCTCACATTGTCAAAAAACTACCCTTTCGATCCGGACGTCCTTCCCATTTCCTTTTTCCTCGATTAAAGTCAGCTTCCTGGCATGTTTGGTTCTTCTCGCGGTGCGAGAAGCTCGATCCATTTCCGCGGACTGATGTTTGCCGGATGGAAAACTTTGCCATCAAAGAGCCACCGGAGCCGTCTCGCAGCTCGCCGGCGAGTGTGTGCAGCTGCGGATGTCTCCTATATGAGCGTATCTTGACGATCTCTTCGGTATAAGAGACAAGGAAGACGAGGACTGACGGATGTTTGATACGTTGCGGTGTTGCCTCATATTGAATTCTCCTCTCTTCCCTCTGTTCCACTCTCCTGCTCTCCCTCTCTTTCTCTCTCTCTCTCTCTCTCTCTCTCTCTCTCTGTGTCTCTGTCGATCTTTCTCCTCTTGCCTCTGCCTTCTCTGTTTCTTCCATAGCCGGGGAACGCAGCAAGGTGAGGTATCGGCATTCGTACTAGCAAACCCTGAATCAACCGCAACAGCGATATTCCTCCGGGACTAATCACGCACAACTTCTCCCTTGTCATCCGGTAAAATTGATTTGGGTACTTTAAACCGCCGCAGAGAGTTGTATCGACGCTGCTGCTTCTTTCGTCGCCGCCGTGTACGGTGGTGTACGTATTCCGAGTGACAGGGTTGAATTTGAAACTTAAATCGTTAGAAATCGAGCAGCAGTTCATCGTAATGAAACAAATGTTTAAATTTCTACCTAGATCCAATTTCTCTAATCGTTGCCAAAAAAATTCCAATATCGTCTCTGTTCAATATCGAAAGTAGAAGAAATTTCGATTCACGCGATCATTGTTGGTGTCACTTTGCAATTGAAAATTTCCACCGACGTATCTGCAAAGTGTCGCGCGTACAAAGTTCTACGCCGCGAGTAATCCGCATCAACCTGTTCATAATTTATTCATCCTTGACTTCTGCCGAAACAAATGTAACCCATCTCGTAACGTCCGAGCGACGCCGCCCAATTTCTCCAAAAACTTGGCCGACCGTGGCGAACGAGGCTGCCGAGTTCTTCTCGACCGTGCTACATCTCGCGCTCTGGCCAGACGAGTTGGAATTCCCGGTGAAATAGCGAGACGCCAGCAAGGTTGCCGGAGGATCCCATAGGAATTCGTCATCCTTCGCGGAGTTTGTCCATCGAGCGTAGACCCGTAGCTACATTCCCGCCAAATGCTCGGTTATTTGTGTGACAAACGAGAGATGTCAGGGTTACGCCATCCCCCGTCGAAACGTTCTCGTCCCTCTCTCCCCCATCTCTCCTCTCCGCTCCTCTCCTCTCGCAGCAACGGTCCTCTCCCCACGTGTTCCACGTAGCTCGCGTTTAATCCATTGATTAATTCACTTGGTTCCCGCGTCCTTTATGATTAGTCGGCCCTTTACTGCCACTTTCTCTCCTGTACACACGAGCCGGAACTAATGCGGTCAGCCTCTCCCGCCCTCTTCTTAATACGTCGCTGCTGGCGGCTGGCAATTTTTCTGATGCCCATGCTACATAAAACGGAGTACCTTAGACCAGTGGATGTCGGAGAGACGAAAAGAGATTGACGGGATACTATTTTCCTGCGTTGCTTCGCTACGAGAGGTTTCTTGCAATGGCGCGATAACGATTTGAAAACGTTGAACGAACAGAGTCGCGATTAATAGACAGATTTTCATGTACCTGTGCAAAATTTTTGAGTTCAAAATTTCAGAGAAAGAAAATAGAAAACTTTAATTTCTTACGGGTACATAAGCGTAAATAGTCTGACAAGTGTGTCAGTCTAGTATCGAGTAAGTCTTGTGAAAGTTCTGTTCTGGAAGAACTTCTAGAGAATGTTTGCAGAATATCTTCATCTCTTTGTCTCGAACTTGCAGCGTTTGATCTTTTCATTATGAACGCCTACAACTTTTTTTTTTAGCGACGTTGTTGAAATCAGAATCAAAGGGGATAGAGATTTCACAGAGCCTGTACGAAAGTTTCGAGGAAAGTTTCGAGGAATTAAGCGTTTACGATCTGCGACTCGATTGGCTTTCATCAACGATCCTGGTGAAATTCGTACTAATTTCGACCTGACAAGCATGGTAATACGACGACTTGCGTTCGGAAGAATAGCTGTAAATGTCATTATCTCGTCTCGTTTACGCGAAATGTCTCGACTTTTTTATATTACCTACCATTTTACCGGTGAATTTATGGCAGATTAATATTTTATATTAATATTCTGGCGTTGTAATTGGCCAATGAATTATCAGTTCTCTATTAAATCGACTCGATTATCCAATTGGAGCGCCCTCTAAAGGCTAACAAATTTATTTCCCCCAAGAACTTTAATGTCCGGAGGATAAAAGCGAGGAAAAAATAGAGGGGGACGGAATAACAGAATCGACGGTCATTAAATTCGCGATTCGTCATATTCAAACGGCTCGTAAAATCCTCACACGCAGTTCCGACCAATTCGCTGGCAATTTTCCTAAAGGAGCCATTACAAACGCACTTCCAGCCTGTTTACGAGCAGTTTGTAACGCGAAAAGGATACTCAATTTATCGCCATTCGAATTGCACGTCCTTTCTGTTTTTGCATAATATTTATATTCTCGGAATAAGTCCTTTTCAGTATCTATTTACGTTAAATTTTTTAATATATTCTTTGGTACAAGTCCTGCAACACTTACATCAAATAAAACGATGAACTGGATTGTAGAACTTTACTTGCTTCACCATCAAATTTATTATACTAGAAATTCAATATTGACAGCGTACAATTATTAGTTTACTTAGCGTACTATGATTACTCAGAGTTACCCAGAGATGCTAAGGATTAATTCTTTTCATCCTACTCCAAATTCACATTACACATTTACACGTAAAAAAAGTAATCTCTTTCTTACAGTTCTTGCAATTTCAAATGAATTCGCTTGTAAAAAAAAAAAAGAATCTTGTTACACTAGAAATTTTATATCACAACGTACACGACAATTTTATTAAGACAATTTTTTAAGTTCTTGGCCGTGCAAGTAGATCCTGGAGTTTTCCTTTCCATTTCGCGTGTACACATAAAAAAAAAACCAATTTACTTCTCATCGAGCAGATTTGTATATCAATTCTGACAAAGTTCTTCACTTTCTGTTTCGACGCCGTCTCATTAAACTACGAGACTTAGGGAATTTATTCCGCTGACATTGAATCTGCGTGATAGTTGGGAGACTTACCGGTGACCTGGTAGTAGTTTACTTTGAATACATTCAGCAGAACACTGAACTATGAGTTTCAATGCAAGTGCGCGATGGAGAGGGACGACGGGGGTAAAGGAGGGGGACGGGGGTGCAGAAGTTTCGAAGGCACATTTTCCCTAACTCGAATATTTTGCGTGCATAGTTGCGGGCGGCGTCGACTCGCGATTAAACGCTCCGCCACGTGACCTTAAACAAAACTTTCTTCCTTTCGTTTCTACTTCTTCTTCTTCTTTTCTTCTTCTTCTTCTTCTTCTTTTTTGTTTTGTCTTTTAACTCTTGCCTCTTCCTTCTTCTCGTTCTTTCTTTTTTTCTCTTTTCTTTTTATCGTCCCTCTGTTCAATTGTTGGCAACCCGCGGTGTGTCCCTTCTTACGAGCAAGTAGGTTCTGACCGCTCGGCGCGAACTTGTTTAACGGGGCCAAAGAAACTGGAGCTGAAGTTTCGCAGTTTTTACGTCAGCAGGTTGAAATCGACTTATCGAGCAGGGTGAAACAAAGTTCAAAGCCACGTTATCCCGGTAAGTTTCATTTTGAACTTGTTCCCGATGTTTTGAGCGCTCCTTGAAATTCCCAACTTCCGCGTATCGTTTTAACGAATGTTGCGCCGTTTTCCGGTATCTAGCATTGTGACTGGTATAGGTAATTGTTATCAGTTCAGATTCGATTATTAGTACGTTACGTAGAGTAACGTTGTGATTAACCATAATGCAAGGAAAGTTTTAATTATCTTCCTTTAATCGCTAAACCCAAGCTTTTCCGAGAATTATCCGTGAATCAGTAAATTTAAAAAAATAATTCATCTTTCTCTAATCACAGTTTGATTTTTTTCTGAGAATTATGTTTGTTTATGTGGCATATTTAGAACAAAAGAGATTAACTCTTTCAATTTTTTTCAAGAATCAAACAAACTATAATGAATTGTCCATAAAACAAAATATTTGTCAGTCGGTAAATTTCGAGAGTTATCCTTTAAGAGAGATAGGGAATTTCATGCACGAAATTTTCGTCCCAAAAAGACTTTTCCTTATTTCTCGATTCTGCTTTCTCTTCAGTCGCCTTTGTTTCTCGTGTATTTTCGTGGCCGTCGGAACGCGTGGCTGCAGCCGAAAGGCGGACATCCCTCGGGACGTTTCGTGTGATGCGAATACGTATCGGTTGTTTACTCGTCGTGCTATTTTCGAGGCGATACGTCAATCCGATATTCGGGAAAGTTTCGCAGCGACGTCGCAGGAAAGTCATGGCCCGTGTTTGCTACGAAAGAAGGGGTGCTTTCTGCTCTGCGATGGTTTTCTCTCTCTCTCTCTCTCTCTCTCTCTCTCGCCGAATCGATGCCTGGCGAACGAGAATCGCGACTCATAAATCCTCGATCCCTTTAGAACGCATACTTTTTGTTGTTCTTATTTCTCTATTGTTTGATGTTAATGAGCTCGTTTTTTTTTTTTTTTGGAAATAATCAAATATTCAACTTTCTTTTTATATGATCGATGGAAAGTTATTCGACTCGAAGATATTTTTATTGTAAAATGTTGGATAGTTCCGTCACTTTAAATCTGCACCACTTTTATTTTTACAAATATCAAATGACGAAATCTTTAATAACACGAATGAGATAGAGCTTCAGTATGAACAGAGCAATTAATATCTTGGAACACTATTATTGAAAATCAATTCGTAATATTATTATTCTCGTGAAATCCATAATCTGAAATATTATTACGACTGAAAAAGCTACCAGTCTGTTCTCAAGAGTATACTAAATTCTACATAGAATTCATAATTTGAAAATAAAGTGTTCCACGTCTTACCACGAAGAGATCGTTTACGATACATAATCAAGCGGTTCTCCAACGAAGTTAGCTGTTGAATTGTAAGCAACAAGTTCCCGTTGACCCTTGTCAAATCTTCGGGAAAAAAGGGCGACCGGTGGACAATGAGCCGGGCATTAACGTGGCTTTTAACGTATCCCGAGAAATCCGTATCCGGACCGCAGGGAAGCGGCTCGTTAAAGCGTCGTCCACGTGCGTAATTCCTCGTGCACGCTCGCCATACGAGAAGTTCGTCGTTGATCCTCGTGCATGAATAAGTCGTTACGACGTCGTACTCTCTTGATAAATTGTCTGCAGCGTAGAGAAGAGAGAATCAGAGAATCTCGAAGATAAATGAAAGGTGAAAAAGCGAACAAAAATGGGACAGTTACTTCAGAAGTTGTAACAAAATTGTACGGTACTTATTAAGATAAGTAACTTTGTTCAGTTGTATTCTTTTCAAATCGTCGAAATGCCTCGAGTACGTTGTTGTAAAATGGCAAAATGGCTTGTCGTTTACCATCATCAATTGGTAAGAAAATTATATTAAAGTATATCACTAGTTAACGAAACGTTAATCAACATCGAGTTAAACATATATGTTCGAGTATTGCTTTCTTTATTTTGTATTTTGGTAAACTCATTTCGCTACTACGACGTATTTTAATACGAGGCGAGATATTTATTTGTTCAAATACTAGAATGTTCAGATATTAAATATATTCAGACACAGATTACAGTAAAATTTAGGAGACTTTAAATATTTTAAATGACAAATCATCGATCGTTGATAGTAATTTTCTATAATTTATAAAATTTGGGAATCTACAGTCAGGTATGCGTGGAGGATGGAAGGAAGAGGGTAATAGGAAGGCTCGAGGATAGAGAAAACACGAGAACGTGCGTGGTGCGAGCATCGTGGGCTTAGCTTTAGCGTAAACCGCGTGCACACGCTCGCAAATATTCTTCCGTCTTTCTCTTGTGCTCAACGTTCCCATGCACCGTTCTTCTTACGGTGATCCATACGATAGCGTTACGAGCTGGCTTTAATCGTTCCTCGTAAATGCCTGACGAGTTTATAATTTCGAAGTTCTACTCGCGCGACGCGACGGTCTGAATATTCCGCGGAAATTTCGACGCTGCGGATCCACGCCGCTATCACCGGCGACAATCCACGGGATAGGTGCTTAGAAAACTGTGATCAGAGATTAAACTCGAAAGGTAAATTTCACGGGACCCCTCTTCGTTCATGGCCGATCAACGTGCAAGCGCTTCTGTAAAGAAAGGAACGTTCGTTTGAAAATTTCCTTTTTCTTTTTTTTTTTTTCTATTAATATTTGTTACACTTATCTCTTGATTCACGTGGATGTTTTAATACGTGATATCAAGATACTTTTGAAGATTATTGAATATTTTATATATTCGGTAATTATAATATTTTTATTTATACAAGTTTTTGTATAAACAAACGTACAAAAAAAGTTAATTTTACTGTAAAAGCAAAAGGTGTCCAAAACTTCTGAAGGACAGTACGTGTCATACATAATGAATATCTTTGATTTCAGTTGGTCGGTTTTGAATTACAGTATTGACGCGAACGACGAACAAAATTTATTTTGATTTTTCTAAAGTTATTCATTATTATCTTTCTCTTGTTTTTGCGAAATAAATATTTTTACATTCGTTTTTCTTTCCATATAAAAAATATACAATTAAGGAACGAGTTCAGTGATAAAGTATTGCGAGAAAGACCCGTGAAATTTTCGAATCTCTAGATTACCGAAACACTTTCCGTCGCTCGTGAAATTTTGCGACCCGTACGAAACGGATAGAAAGATTCCACATTCGCTTAACCTTGCTGTCAACTTGTCCGTTACCGTTCATTGCTCGTAGCCTGTGACGGAAACTTTTTAAAGTTACGTTGTCACATGGTGTCCTTTTTTCAAGGTTCCTTTGACGTCTGACATGCACGCTCCGTATCCGCTTTGACTTCAATATCGAACGTCCACTTTTTCCCTTCTTCTCTTCTTCTTTCCAAGACGTAATGTATCGGCCGGCGGACTCGCGTTTCGATATCGCAAAAAAGATCAAAATCAGTTGGCGAGTTGAGTTGAACGTAGAGAATTCTCAGTGTTTCGCGAAATAATTTAAGGGCGAAGTCGCGAGTTATCAGCATCGGTAGCTGGTTTTCTGGGCCCCTTGCCTGCTTAACCAATAAATTGTGTATAAAACAGCCACGCTCGCGCATCGCGCGAGATAACGCCGTATCTTTGCGGTTCTTATCGACGGTAATCAGTCGATTTATTATTACGTGAGCAAGGTCTGTGATACGGCTTGATCGTGGCGCGCTCGTATTCATTCTTCCTGTTCCAAACAACCGTGTGTAACGTATCGCGTCGGCACGATGCACGACCCTGTATGTATTTCGCTCGGTCCCGAGAGAAATTTGGATCATTCGAAAAATTATTGGTCACGGCTTCCGGCCGTGTGCACGCTTCGAAAGTTCCTCGGGGATCCAATGAATCTTTCCTTACACGTTTGTAAATTAAGCTCGACTCCGAGCAAGTGGAGCTTGTAATTATCATATGATATATTAGAACTACTTTTATTACTGCCTCTTCGTCACAATTATACATAATTATTCCTGTAATAAGAATTCACATAAATGTAATCAATTAATTTCTAATTATTAACGTGTGAATTAAACATGTTCGTTGCGATTATTTATACATTTGCGACAAGTTCACAGTTTCGAAGTACATGAAATACCGATATAAAATATCGAAAATTCAGTGTCTGTTGTGATATTTTGTCGCATGAAGACCCCCTAGTCTAATTATAATTGAAGAAAATCGCAATGATCGAATCCTTGCAAATTAATTATCTCGCGCTTTCCCAAATTCTAATAACGCTCAGTCCCTCGAACCGAATCGGAAACATACTCGAAAGTTCCCGCGCGCCACGCGCGGACACTCTACATTCCCCTTTTACCATTTAACGTCCGGCCACAAGATCGAACAGCGATCGCCTCCGCGACGCGGGAATTCCAGCGACGAGATTAAACCGTTTCGGCGAGTAGTTCTCGCGGGGAGCTGTCGCGGGGAGAGCGATTTCCGAAATCCTCGAGTTAGCGGCCGGTAAAAATAAGCGCGGGGAAGATTCCGCTCGTGTTCCACGACAATTTATTTCCACCGGCCGGATGACGCATTGCGCCGCTTTATCGCTGTTCGGGAAATACTTGCCGCGACCCCCGATGAGGATGAGGAGGAGGAGGGGAGGGATGGATGAGAAGCGCGTGGAACGATACGGCTGGCCGCGATCGCGCCGCCTTCGAATGGGTTGAAACGGACGCGAGGAAAAGAGACGCCTGCGGGTAGGACAGAGGTCCGCTAATGCTCCGATACGTATGTTCTTCGTGTTCTTCGTTTCGTGGCTGGTATGCAGCACGGCAACCCGCGCGGGAGAGAAGGTGGCCCCCGCGTCTCGAGAGCACCGCGGCGTGGTTGCACAGGGGCTGACGGTAGGGGTGGCTCTGATTTACCGAGGCAATCGCTCTTTATTTCTCTCCAGGCGGCCCTCCCGTCCACCCAACCTCGATAGATATCGCCTTGTAATAGCCTTCCGTTACCTGAATATATCCGCTGCGCGAAATTTATTAGACGAACTGGAAGCTCGGGTAGCATCGCGAGCACTACGAGGCTGCCTCTTCCTTGATGCTTAACCGTTATTGTACCTTTTATCGTCTCGTTGCTGTTCGACGTTTGTTATTCCGGTTATGGAGCGGCGCGAGAGAGTTACTCGGCGAGTGAGAAATCGCTGGAACGTTGCGCAGGATATCGCAGGAGATATGCTGCTGTGACCGTACTGCTTCAGCGTGTTAACCGAGAAATCATGTTCGCTCGTAGCAATGAAAATTATCGTTTCGAGAAATTTGGAATTTGATAATTGGAATGAATAGTCTGCGTGATGTACGGTGGCTCGCGATAGTACTTAAATACTTACCTCGAAGAATTCGTCAAGTGGTGCACAGTGCATCGTTCGATCTTGGATATAATTTGTCAGGTGTGTGGTATAAGATATTTTGAAATTTCGTGGTTGTAATGGTAAAATTTGAAAACAGTTTGAAAACGAGTATAGGATTTACAAGATATTTACTATGAACGTATATTTAATAAAATACAGCACATAATAGACATATAAGCGATTCGATTGAATATCCATTAATATAATGAATGATGTATTTGTACTAAATATTTTACAATTTCTATGTACATATATTTTTGACTTGCTCAGGATAGTTGTGTCCCATTATAATGTTAATGAAATCTCAAAGTGTTTCATACAACACGCACGTAATACACTTATAAATTGTTCTTATGAATATTCAAACATTTTCACGAACAATTATATTTTCACAATAGCATAATGCCGAAATAATTCTCTATGTCTGACTATGAACGTGTGGTTCTACTGAAGACTAGAAACCTATCAACTACTGACGAGATTTCATAGATACGCGATATGATAGCATTTTCAATTGTGTTCAATTACGCAATTTAACGTAATTAATATCAGAGTACAGCATCGATTTGGAATTATCGAGTTCCAAGCGGGCGGAAAATCGTGTATTATCTTCGATTCGTTCGGCGAGATGTTGTAACAGATATATAATCCAGATGCATTCGGCGTTACGTGTATAATTGCACGTAATACCAATGCACATCGAGCTGCGATGCCTGGCACCTCCACCACCCTCCAGCTTTTAAGGGTGCTCGCGCACTGGGCACGCAACAATTAGCTCTTATCGATCGATTAATCGCCCGTGCAAAATCGGCTTCCGTGGAATTTCCAATTAAAATCTGCTCGAAATAATTCTGCGCTTTGATTACGTGCAATTAACGTGCAGATGTTTCCCTAAGTGATCCATTCCGTTTATACACGACGTCATAACTTTAAACAAACAACAAACTTTGTTTAAATCTCCACCAATGTTCCAGACGTTTTAACGTTTAATGTTTCTCTGTATCGTATGTATCAACCGCTCAATTAGATTTTTTGAGAATTGTCTGCATACAAAATTTCTGAAAAATGAATCGTAATCTTTGTTTAAATTTCAACAAGTATTCCAAATATTTTGATATTCAATATTGTATTGAATTATCGTAAAAATTTTATGAGGAAATGCTTGCGTATCAGAACTTTTGAAAGATGCCTGATGTGTTATGAATTTACAACATTTAGTTGATTATTTCTTGTCATACAATGGCTACAGATTGTAAAATTGTATAATTTGTTCAAGGAAACGTTTAAGATATTGCAGCTTCTTGGTTAAAATCATAAAGGAGCCGAGTAGCTTCTCTTTAGCGTCGTCCGAGGGCAGCACGCGGTACGAATTCTGAGATGCTCTATTAAAAACACCCCCTGTTTTAGAATCGGCTTTTCCGTGTTTCCTTACGTTTAATTCATTCAACGTGATTCTCCCTTGTTCTTTTTTTACGAAACTTAATGCTAGATTAGGTACACATTTATATCATTTACTTTCTTACTTTCTTCCACATTGTTTTAATTATTATTTTGCTTCGCATTTTATTTGATCATGCATTCAAATCAAACGAACATTAATTAATTGCATTAATATTCGTTCAATATAGTTCAAATTTTGTGAAAATGATGGACGAACGAGCATTTGTTCGTTTGCTCTAAGAGTACCATAAGGGATAGTTGAGTATGTTCAATTTTTTCTTTTAGACTTATCGAACGATCGCTCATGTCGATGAAAGCCAGATGTGGTCATTGTTCAATGATCGTTATCCAGGCACTCTAAGACACTACAGACATCACGTCAACTACCACACTCTATCTAAAATCTCAATTAATGCCACTGCTCCTATCTCGAGTTCATCCACTTGTAGTCGTCTAGCTGCCACATTCTTAGAGATCTGATCAAATTTATCGTTTCTCTTTATCGATTGACGTGTGGCTGCCACTTGGGGGAAGTTTAACTGAACGTCATGTAATGTTTTCATTTCGACTTGCAATGATAGTGTTAATACATCGAGTAAAACTTTGAAAATAAACACATTACTGAAATAAAATTCCCTTTAGAAAAATTTACTTTGCAGAGAATTAATTCTTGTAGGTTGTCATTTATTCTTGCCAAAAAAGCTACAATTACCCAAGAAAATGTAAATAAATATAAAAGTTTTAATACTTCTTAAAAGCAAAAATGTCCAATTGCAACGCTGAAAAGTAAAAATTGCTAAAAGAACAATAGGATTAATGAATTGATAATTTTAATTTCGTACGTAATATATTCTAAATCTCAAAGCATCAACTTTTCTTCGCACGTAAAAAATACGTCATCTCATTTTTAATAAATATATGCGTTCCTCGGATAATTACTAAGCTCCTCCTTAACCAATCTCGCGCGAGATAATATTTTTGTAGCAATTTAATTAAAACATCGCTGTTTTCACAAACGAACTGCAGAAGCGAACGAATCTTGCATTACACTTGCGGCCGTCGAACGAAACCATGTGGAATCCATCAGCTAAACAATAGGGCATTGGTAGCCTGAAAGCGGAGAGAGCATCTAACACGGGTCTGGTTCTCTCGTTGAATGGAACTAATAACTGAATAACCGACAAAAATTGCTGCCGGCTGTTCGGCTTCGTTTCGCGGTCGTTTTCGCGTGCACAATGACCGACGGCCACGGGCCGATTACTCCAGCCTTCATCCTGCTGCTTTTCCGCTTTCACTTCGGAATTTGACATATCATATTCGTTAGTTTTCCGCTTGAAATGAAATTTGTCCGTGTTGAGCTGGTTAAGACTCCCGTGTTTCACGTATTTGGAAATTTCGCGTGGTTTGAGAAAATCAAAACGAACGTAGAAATATTTATCACGACTGTGTTAGTATTAGAAGAAATCGGTATTGTTTGATTCGTATCTTGGATCTTTGGGCGAAGTTGGAGAGGTTACGTGGATGTACAATTAGACTGTGGCTATTTGTGCAAATTTACATTCTGACTGAAATGATTCAGAAAAGAGAAACTGAGTAGCTTTTAAACTTTAAATATTTCATATATTTATATTTAAGTATTGCGAGAAAATTTTTATACCCTGAAATTTTCAAATGCACAAAAGTTCTAATTCAGTCTAGTTATAACATGTTTCTTTCATAGGAATCTTCTGATTTGCAACTTTGTTATTAGATCTTATTAGAAATAAAGTGTTCAGACGCTGTTGAATGGTAATATATATATATATATATATTGCTACGAAGATGAAACCTCATTCTACAATATTCGTAGAGGAATGACATGGTTTATCGTTTCGAAACTAGTTTCAAAATTTGTGCGTTTCTGAAATCCTCGTACGTTTTATTAAGAATTTCAATGTTGAAACTTGACAGAGATTCAACATTCGTACCCAATGCACAACGTACGTACGATGCACAATGTACTACAAAACAATGTACTACATCTTACGATATTTTACTTTTTAACCAAATTCAAGAGCGAGATGTCAGAATGATCGATGAAAGTCGACGAATCGGATCCAGATTTGTTTTTCGATTTCGAACAATTCCTGACGGGAATCCCCTGCGACGAATGAAGGTACAGACAGGCTCGCGTTCCAAAACAGCGTTCACTGTCTATGAGTCTACGAGATTGAACTTAAACGTAACCTTGCATACGTTGGTCTGTGTGCGGAAACTTCGGTCGGGAAACTTGCCGGAAACCTTGGAAACTTCGCTCCACGGGGGTAGACGTAATTAAGACGTCTCGAAGAAAATCCCGCGAACTTCGGCTCAGGGTGATCGTGCGTTTGGCGGTCATGTTTTATCATCGGATCGAGGCCTGTTTGTCTGATTAATTGACGAAGCGATCAGAGAACAAGCGAGATTCGTCTATAAAGCGCGGCTATAAATTCAACGATGGCCAAGCGGAAAGCGTGCGTCGTAACCTGTCGGTAAGTCTGAAAATCACGCGGCGAAAATTCGTGTACGTGTGCGTGCATGCTGGTTCATGATTCGTTCGAGCGATCGATTGCTCGACGACGACGAGCGTTAATCTTCGGTCAAGAGAGGAGCAAACACACGAGCTGGCTAATGGGAGATGGCAGATCGCCGTGCGTGCGTGAGCGCGTGCCTATGCTCTCTCTAACGTATTGCCCAGGCCTTTCCAGCAAATTTATATTCTTGCTGGCAGATAAGGCACACTTGCTATCTGGCCCGGTGTGGCGTCGACGTCGCGGCTAAACTGGACTAGGGTGGAGTGGAACGCCGATCTCGCTGCCACCCCCTCTTCACGAAATGTTTGTTCTATGGTATCGCAGATTCTGCTGAGTCTAGAGAAAGGGAAATGATTTTCTACTAATCTAGTCCTGGTCTCCCTTGGCTTTACTGCCCCTCCGATCGATTACGAGATCGGTTCGGCTGGCTTGACGAGATAATGGACAAAATGTCGGTGGTTCGCCGTTTTTGTCGTTTCAATGAATTTGGTAGAAATTGGTAGGTTAGAGAGTAAAGGGTGTTTGGTCTGATCGTACGTTGACTCGTTTCACTGAATTTGTGTTTATTTTTATTTGCAACTAACTTTACATGATTGTTCTTAATTGTTTTTATCTTAATTCATGATCTACGATTTTGTGTTACTCGTTGGCATAATATAAATAAGGAAAATAGGAAATGGCCGACATATTGTACGTTAATTTCAAGTTCGAAACTGATTAAATGCATGTTTTAGAGTCTACGATTTGTTACGATGTTCACAACTTCATGATTTAGTTAAATACAATTGTTCCGCGATGTAACTACGGATATATTTATACCAATCGAGTAATATTACAAATATTTCGCGTCAAAGATTGAATTGTACGAATCAAAAATGAAGAGTTCACGTTCGTATAAAGAACCACTGGTCGATCGATGGGAATTTGTTTAATCAAGCACCGCCTGAAATTCTGTTCAAATGAGCTCTACTGTACTCGTATCTTAACGATCGAGCGCCTCTAATCTGTATTCGCCCATCATCCCTCGAACAGGGACCCTTAATGAGTTCAACACGCATTGATCGAGTCGGAATGACCGCAAAGGATTTCGCGGGTTCGTTTCAGAGTTTATCAATATCGCGAGGGGTTAATTGATCAAGTCCCTTTCGTCGTGGCCATATCTCTGACGAAGGGCTGACGTCACCTAGTCCATGGTACACGGCCCTGGCGATCCTGATTAGCATTAACGATTCATAGACCCGGGACTAACTAGGGTCGTCCTACGACCTCTCGCCATCTTCTCCGCTTCCTTCTCATCTTCCTACATGTCTACTTACCGCAAGTTATCGCGCCTGTCGACAAGCAGGTTGTCTTCTGCGTTCGACGATCGCTGCTAAATTTACATAATGCCTTGATGGGCGTGAAATATTCGTGAACCACGAGTTATGTTTATTCGACGGCAAACGGTTAAAGAAATTTGCGTCGTCGTCGAAGAATGAATATAGGCAAGCCATTTTATGTATTTATGTGAGCAATTTGAAGATGCAAAAAATGCACAGAAATATGTGTATATATATATATATATATATATATATATATATATATATACTCTCTATAATAAATGTAGTAGTAGAGAAAATAGTTTTTCTTTTTATCGAGGTCTCTTATTTCTAATTTATATCATAAACGTGCATAGCGGTCTTTAAATCCATCATGTATTAGACGATAGGTAGACTAGAGTCCTTTTCACCAAGATCAAAATAATTTTATTAGCGAGTTTGAATTATTCTACGCTTTATTCCTTACTTATATACATATGTAGTTCAGCTTCCTGTTCGTACATATATATTATGATTTACATACATCACTGTGTGTACCCTGCATAAGTTACATCACACGTCAATCAGACCGAAGTTTCGTAACACAGTTCACGAATTTACATCACTCAATCATGGCACAATACTTTCCAAAGTACAATCCATCCCCTGCTCTCGCCCGTTATCGTCTTTTTATCAAAACGTTGACAAACCTTACGCTCACCCCACGGTCTGATGCCACGGTGAGCACCAACTCTCTCAGAATCAAAGGAATCTTCGCGCAGAATGGACGCGGTGACATGTAATTTCGGCGGAGTAAACTCGGAATAGCGCGCCGCGAAACACGTTAGCGCGTCTTTCAATGGGAGAAACGTACGTACGGTTTCACGAGTGGCGCGCGGTTCTGCGGTTATTACGAAAGGGCAGAACTCGGGGTCTTTCGATGTCCTGCAACGTTCGCAGGCCGATCTCCAGGGAGGTCCTTCGAATTTTCCAGTCGACGGAGGGAAGCTTGTCGGCCAAGTTGCATATTACCATTTCTCGATTCGACGTGCGAGGAGAGGACGCCGGAGAGGCGTCGGTGCGTAGGCACACGTACACACACGCACACCCTCTTTCGCGTATTCGTCCTGTGTACAGCGGCGTTAGTCCCTGTGGCATTAGACAAGGGTATCGGGGATGCTCGGGGGTGCTGCTCGTTGTGATTGGTGTGGGTCCGACTGACCATTTGAATACACGGTACTGTAATCACGACTCACCGCCACCTCTCACACTCTCTTTCTCTTTCTGCCAAAGCTTTCTCACACTCCCCCCCTCTCACCACTCCTGCCAGGCCTGACACTCTCTTTGCCTATCGCATAGTCATCGCGCCTTCTCACCCCTGTGTCACGCGCCTCACCGTCCGGGGAATACCTCCAGATTGCTACCGTCGTCCGACATCCTCTCCATTCGTTTCCATCGTCGTCTCGTCGGACCTTCGCGACGATATCGCGAGGATAGCCATCACCGTGACTCTTGCTTCTGGCTTGATCCGCTACAATCGTCTATGGTGACCGATACTTTCCCTGTGGTTTTTCGCAGTGAATGCACGCCGCTGTTTGTTTCATTAGTCGGACTCGTGGACCACCTGTTTTAAGGGGGAAGCCTTGATTTGATAATTTTCATTTTTTTTTTTTTTTTTTTTTTTTTAACGGTACATAAAAA
>NW_025110808.1:11959-113111 GCF_011392965.1 Frieseomelitta varia | reverse complement strand
AATGTTTATTTACATTTTTTTGATGTCAACACACTTTGTTTTGAAAAATTTTCGAAAATTTTCAGTCGGGATTTCGAAAACTTTGAAATTTCGCTTTGTTTGCAAACATTGGTCTGTTTATTTTGGTTCTCAATGTTTATTTACTTTTTTTTGATGTCAACACACTTTGTTTTCAAAAATTTTCGGAAATTTTCAGTCGGGATTTCGAAAACTTTGAAATTTCGCTTTGTTTGCAAACATTGGTCTGTTTATTTTGGTTTCCAATGTTTATTTACATTTTTTTCGATGTCAACACACTTTGTTTTCAAAAATTTTCCGAAATTTGCAATCGGTATTTCGAAAACTTTGAAATTTCCCTTTGTTTGCAAACATTGGTCTGTTTATTTTTGTTCCCAATGTTTATTTACGTTTTTTTGATTGTTTGTTTCGGTTCCTAATGTTTATTTACATTTTATTGATGTCAACACACTTTGTTTTGAAAAATTTTCGAAAATTTTCAGTCGGGATTTCGAAAACTTTGAAATTTCGACTTGTTTGCAAACATTGGTGTGTTTATTTTGGTTTCCAATGTTTATTTACATTTTTTTGATGTCAACACACTTTGTTTTGAAAAATTTTCGGAAATTTTCAGTCGGGATTTCGAAAACTTTGAAATTTCGCCTCGTTTGCAAACATTTGTCTGTTTATTTTGGTTTTCAATGTTTATTTACATTTTTTTGATGTCAACACACTTTGTTTTGAAAAATTTTCGGAAATTTTCAGTCGGGATTTCGAAAACTTTGAAATTTCGCTTTGCTTGCAAACATTGGTCTGTTTATTTTGGTTCCCAATGTTTATTTACGTTTTTTTGATTGTTTGTTATGGTTCCTAATGTTTATTTACATTTTTTTGATGTCAACATACTTTGTTTTGAAAAATTTTCGAAAACTTTCAGTCGGGATTCCGAAAACTTTGAAATTTCCCATTATTTGCAAACATTGGTCTGTTTATTTTGGTTCCCAATGTTTATTTACATTTTTTTGATTGTTTGTTTTGGTTCCTAATGTTTATTTACATTTTTTTGATGTCGACACACTTTGTTTTGAAAAATTTTCGAAAA
This sequence comes from Frieseomelitta varia, assembly GCF_011392965.1. Taxonomy (NCBI): domain Eukaryota; kingdom Metazoa; phylum Arthropoda; class Insecta; order Hymenoptera; family Apidae; genus Frieseomelitta; species Frieseomelitta varia. Next base: position 112,012 of record NW_025110808.1, on the reverse strand, counting down.
TTTTCAGTCGGGATTTCGAAAACTTTGAAATTTCGCTTTGTTTGCAATCATTGGTCTGTTTGTTTTTGTTTCCAATGTTTATTTAGATTTTTTTGATGTCAACACATTTTGTTTTGAAAAGTTTTCGATAATTTTTGAGTGGTTTAACGGCCAACACATCCAGTCCTTACTTAATATACAAGTTTTCAAGATACGAACCCCACGAGCTGCAAGTGAATGTCGCTTTTAATGTTAGTTTATGATCAGATAATCTGCAAGTTAAGCGTGTCGTGTGCGTAAGCCCCTCTAGGATGGGTGACCGTCCGTGTTCATAATAGTTCCTAACAAACTGAACGTATGTGGTAGGTGTCGCCACCATCAGCCCCATTGGCGGCGACTCTGGGACGTAAGGCACTTTGCCTTCATGTATCATTCATAACCCGTCGTCTATAACTATTTGTATAAACTTTAATTTTAAATTTCTATATAATCGTACAATGTAAACAATATGTACCTGGATGTTTATTATTGATTATATATTAAACGGATAAAATCGTGTCATGAGTCATTGTCAGTAGGGTAACTAAAATAAATTATAGTCTATGCCTTACAGTTAACCTGCTCATTGTCAGTGCGAGATTTTCAATTGAAAATTCTACAAATTAAGATTTTGTTGTAAATATTAATTTCGTCGATTCTGACGATTGAGAAAACGGAAGGAAACACTCTGATGTTTCTTCGAGATCAGTGTTACAAAATGTGAGATACAAACTAATTTCTGATGTCCGTCCTATCCTTAGTCAATGATTGTAACGTAGAAGTTAGAAAAGACGAACATTTCGTCGGCCATCTAGTGATGCAATAATTTGCGTTTATTTCATTGGACCCCGTTTAATACTTGATATGTACCTAAATGATGTCGCCCTAATGACGGATTAGATGTATCAGGTGAACCAAACAAACATAAGGTTAGATAATTGAATCGCAAAAAACGGTATCTTCGATAAAGAAACTTTCAATTCAGCATGTGAATTGTGATTTAACGGTAACGATATATTTTTTTAATGACAGTAATTTAACTTCTGGCGCAGTTATAAACGACGAAGTTCAACAACGATTGTTTGGCAACTGTGTTTTCATCGATCAGTCATGTAAAAAGTAAAAGAAACGAAAAAAAATAATAGAACATAACCTACGTGACATGATTCATTTTCAGATGCTTTGCGTAAAATATGCCAAGGAAATTAGTACCAGGACTCTGCTCAATGTACTTTCGAAGAACTATTACTCTCGACGTAGCGACAAAAATACCAATTCGTACAAAATTGTTCAGACAAATGGCGAAAACTTAAATGGTAAATACAGTCATCTCTTTACGTGATAACGCACCCATAAAAATCCTTTTTTTATAGCTGTCCTCGACTATTTTTAGATGTGGACGGTGCTGTACTTGGAATAAATTCGAACTGGGAACTCTTAACACCGACGGGATTCAGATTTTATTTACCAGGAAGTATTGGACCTGGCTGGTCGAATGTAACAACCACCATTCAAGTTAGAACGCAATTAGTCGATCTTCCTAGCAACAATGAACAAATTTCAACAAATAGTTCAAAAGGAAAACCTGCTTGTCGACCGAGTCGTCTGAAAGGGAACAATCAGCAGTATTCGATGCTCTATTGTGTAGCTCAGGAATGCCCTTTGTTATTAAGAAAAGGTATAGAGGAGTTATTTCCTGGATGTTTAGACGTTGGTTCTCCACAACTTACTATAGTTACTGTCAATCAATCGATTAATCCGAAAGTTATGAAATGGAATAAAGAAATAGAAACGGAGAAACTAGCTAAATATGTAAGTATATAGTACAAATAAATATTATAATTAATCGATTTTGTCAGAAAGCATGCTGCATATATTTAAATAAGTAATGAATTATCGATATTCGTTGTCAATTTCGCGTCAAAATTGTTTTTTCCTTTATGTTGTATACAGTTTGTACTAGCAGCTTCGGATATTTGTGGGAAATTGAGGAAAATGGGTTATTGGGCAGATTTTATCAATCCATTTAGTGGACAACCACACTTAAATTTACAAAAAAATGGTACTCTTTATGAAACAGACGAACGTTTCCGTTGCTTAGGATTTAAAATATTACATAGGAGCAATTGTAAAGTTATTTTGTACGATAATAATGCGAGAAATTTTTCGGGTGAGTAAGCATAAACATATGCTTTATTTCCAATTGTAAATCATTTGTTCATTTATCAAATGTTTTGTTGATTTCGCACATGTGTACAATTCAATTAACAACACACACAGTCATGTTACTGTTCTGTATGTTGTAGGAAATCTGTATACTACAGCACCTGCGAGTACAGAATTTTTAAAAGAGATTTTACACGAGTGCGAGCTTGTAAATGTTAACGAAGATTAATAAAAATATAACGAGAGGAGAAGGGAGAAAAAAAGAAGTGTTGATACAACATATGTTTTAACGAGTGTTATGGTTTTTCATCATTTAAATGGTATTTTAATTTTTGAATTGATCTGTATTATATAATTCTAAAAAGAAATTTCATTCAACGTAATCACACGTAAAAATGCTTGTTTCCTTCGGTACACTTCATGTTATCATGCACAATATTTCATACTTGCACTTATACGTTTTCTAAGAGTGTGCAAAACACGTCATACCTTACTCTATGTTGTACGTAAATTGAAACGATCATAGGTAACTAATACCACCGGCAGAAAAATTCTGGTACACGAAATAAGAACAAATATATGTATATGTATATATATATATATATCTAGAAGAGCGAATAAGTCTGAGTGTCTTTTATACGTGATAGAATGCGAATAGATGGAAAGGAAAGTCGCATTCGGTAAAAAGGAAGAATATCAGTCGACTTCCAATTTACGAAAAGAACCAGAGATACCGCACAAATCATCGTTCGAGACGTATTGGCTATCCGTCGCTGCAATCTCTATGTACATGTCGTCGAGTTCCTTTATTCGAGTCCTGTGTTCTCTCAACGTTTTCTTGAAATTCGCTAGAAAGTGAAAGAAACTGAAATTGATGTTGAAACTTCGACTGAAACTAAAACACATTTCCTGGATAAACGATCGCTGATGATTGCCGATATGTACATACGTACCAATCATCTCACAAAGTGGGATTTCTCCCCCGTATTCTTTCGGTAAAATTTTCGGATCGATCGCGCTTTTCAATTCATCTAGACTCTTGTGCACCTTAATCGAGATCATAACACAGAGATCAATTGAAGAAAAGTTTGAAAATCACACGTACATAATATACATACCAAGATTCGGTTTCTTAATTTATCGTTGAGGAGAGAAATGCCAAACTCGATGACCTTGATTGCGCAACTTGGAATATTAACAAAATGCGTTTCTTTGTGTCTCATGGGTGTACTGTTTTGTATACATCGTAACATATTACGAATATCTGTTATGGACCAGGCACTAAGATGGCCCATTGTTAATCCAGATTCATCGTTGATGTGCGTGTATCCATGGATTTGATTCTCCTCGTCGTCCATCAGAGCCTCCACTACAAGACTGTGAGCACGAGCCATTTGAGCAGACGTGTATTTGTAAGGATCGAAGCGCCCTTTGAAAGAAAATTTGTCAACTGTGAGAAACAAGTGTGACCGAGACAAACAAGGTGACAAAGAGGTAGAAAGAGAAAAAGGAAACTTACCTTGAGGACAGAAGAAAGTTGCAACTATTTATATAGATTGGAGATTGGCAGTACTCACCGGCGCAAGAAAGTATCACTCGTCGACCGTGACGATCACGTTGCATCAGCGGTACCAGATAACCAGCATCTATAATAGCTTCGATGTCTTTATCTTCGATATCGAGATTTTGAAACCAGTTCGGATACAACTGCCTGATGGTCAGATACCGTTCGAGCATCTCTTCCGCCATCGGCACGCTGAACTTCTTGGTTCTGAGGAATCTGAGGAGGAAGACCGCATCCGTCCTGCAACGCTTGATGTTGGGATGCTTTTGAATCCAATGTCTGAATTGCTTCAAGGCTTCTTCCCTGGTGGCATCGTCTTCACGGAGTTCCACGCGAGCGATCGTCCTCGTGGCCTCACTCAACGTGCACTCGTAATCCTCCTCTTTTGACTTTGCCATCGTTCACGGTCGAAAGACTCAGACAAGCACCGCTTTCCTTACGGATCGTTCTACGCTTTCGGTCCCCCTCTTCCTCTTCCTCTTCCTCTTCCTCCTACTCCTCCTCCTTCGCTTTCTTGCCCTCGTTTTGCTGTTGCTGCTGCTGATACTACTACTGCTACCACTGTTACCATCCCTCCTTTCTCCGTGTTCCCGCGTCCTCGTTTCGCTCTTTCGAATTTTTTCCCAAACGAGCCACCAACGATTACGAGACTCGACGTCGAGTTCTTACGCCATTCGGCGACTCGTCGTCGTCGAGGAGAAAGTTCGACATCGATCTACTTGCGAGAGAATAACTATCCTTGCAATTCTCCTGCGCCGCGCTTTCTAATAACCGATCATATTTGACCTTACAAATCCTTCACGTATCGTCCATGTCCATTTTCACGTCCTCGTCCTCATTTTCATTAATGAAGCGTTAACTATTCTCGAGTCGTTTACTTTTTCGGCACACATTATTGATAAAATTATAAACACACGGTTGAAGCAGCATGGATAAACGTGCGAAAAACTGGCGACGAACTGTGAACGCGCGTACACACGTGTAAAAATCGAAACGCGAGAGAAGTTCGATGTAGGAATTCGAGTGGCACTTTTAAGTCGACCGTGGCATGGTAACGCGACACACCGAACAATGTTCGTATTCTTACACGTTTCTGTTAATCGGAAATACGCGGTGACTGGCCAAGGTCGTCGGTCACGATCCGCGTCGAGAAATCTTGTTCCCCGACCAACCTGGAACCGAGTAATCCGCTTGCTTGCTCGCACGATCAATTTAAGGCCAGATCATGATACGCGCGCCGCTCTTACCGCTCCTACTTTTCCCGCTCTTACCGCTCTGCTTCTTCTCTTCGCACGCTCGCTTCGCTCATCTCCTTCCCTTCACGGTTTCCTTTTCATTTTGCGGCACCTAAAACATCCGAGTGCGCACGCGAGTAATACGCGAATCAAAGCTGTTCGAAGACGTTCAAATTGTCACGATCGTCGTCGTCGTACGTGTAAAAACGACCGTTTCTTTATGCCGTGTTCGAAAACGGGAAGTGCTAAGCTCGTAATATTGTTATTCGATTTACAGACGAGCGAGGCCACCCTGAGGATTCACTTTCTTCTCGTAATTTTACGTTTTACTTTCACCGCGAGCCTCCTTTCGGCCGACCCGCTGAATATCGAGGCTAACAGTGCCCACACACTACGACAGATTCACCGATGGTTCACGGAAACTTGCGATTTCCGTCGCGTCTCGGAAGCAACGAAGGTAAAACGCCCTCCTCCATCGACGTACAAAATCGATTGCATCGCGATCAAATGTTTTGCCTGAACTAATCGGTGTTTCTTCATCGACTTCGACTGATACGCGTCACTCGCGATGAAAGTAAACTTTTTTCGTAAACGTATTTTTTCTCAATAATAACAAGTCTATACAACGTGTACGACTGCCCGTTACAACACTTGACTGGCGTTTCTTTCCATTTGCTTACGTAACGAATCGTGTACCAGGACGTTTTCTCGACTCGGTGAAAGTCGCCGTTCAATCTGCATTCGGAATCGTGCCTTTCTATTCTTCTCTACTTCACGCGTGTCTTCGTGGCATCGATTTATTTTCGGTGCTTCTGGGCGACACGTACGAAAAGATGAAACAACAGGTCGAAAGTAGTACAGACGTAACGTCGTCACTTAGCGCCTGGGATTTATATTCAAACTCTGCGAAGTTTATACAGAAACGTCGTGCGACGTGCGCTTTCTTTTCAGTGAAATTCACACACGCTGGCGTAACAGGGAGAGAAGGGAACGAAAGAAACGACTCTTTATTATTATTTTTTTCTTTTTTTTTCGTGAACAAAATATAATTGATGTGTATAACGTACGCTTACATTTGTATTTTGTTCGATACGTTTCTTACCGATACGATCATCACTGTACATTGTAGTGTCATATTCGTTTATCGAAACTATATTACTTTATTTACTTTTGCCCCTGTACTTTGAAGTCAACGTAAGTACTTGGAGCCTTCATTACGTATTCGAAATGATATTATATTATACAGAATTGTATGAGAGAGATGCAAGACGTTGCAAATATAAGATGATCCTACAATCCCGCGGAGAGTTGCCAACCAAGGTTTGAATTTCGAAGCGTAGCGGCAAATGTCTCCCATCTCGTTGTCGAGATCCGCCCGTTTCGTTGAAAATTCCAATTGCAACGAACCAGAATTGTACAACGTCCAAGCAGTCATCTGAGGATTACATTGTCGAACGTCAGGTCCCTACTATCGCGCTGCGTGGTCGACTTTTTGAACGGGTTCCATGGTAGTTTCTTGGCTACGTGAGCGGTGGTAACGGAACCGGCGGGACTCGGCTGACCAGACGAAATCCCGGAGGAGCTACTTGCTGAAACGCTTCCTTTATCTTGCTGATTAATTTTACCCGGTTTCTGCAATCGGTAACAAGCCTCCGATTATTGTAAACCGTTTCTCTGAACGAACAATCTTGCCCGTATTTGCCTTTACCTTCAAGTAATTTCTATCCATCGGCGTGACCAATTTCAAATTTATAAAATCACCAGACTGCTTGATAAGTCGGACCACTTGCTCGTGAGATGACCACTTGACGTCTTTGTCGCCGATACCCACTATAAAATCACCTTCCTTCATGCCACCTAGCTGAAGAACGAAACCAAATTCGAGCATTTACAAGTACTACCAAACGAGGGCTAGGTAATTCGTGTCTGCACTTACGTCGGCCAACGAATTATGATCGACCGCAGCTATTATTACAGGAGCGTCGCCCCGAACGCTGAAACCGAAACCTTCGCCGTCGGGTCCTCGTTGGAGTTGTATCAATCGTGGCGCTGTCCAATGTCTTTTAGCTGAAAATATCGCGACCGGGCCCAACGATCTGAAAAGATCTTCCACTCCGTGCTGTCCGAAATCTGGCTGAGTGATACTCAATTGAAACTTTGTGGACGCTGCATCAGAGAAAAGACGATACACAGTCTGTCTTATCGCGTACATTATGTGTCGTTAGTGATGGTCTTTCTCCATTGTACCTATAATATCCGGGGGATCCAACAATCCTCGGAAGTCGTCCTCATCCCCAATACCATTGTAATCTTCCACCGTCGACTCCTGTACTCTCTTTAAAACTTTGGCAAGCGCCTGTTTCGCTTTCAGGTCCCTGCACATCCTCTGCAGCCTCTGACTTTCTTCGTGCAAAACCAAAGCTTCTCTGAGATGTGCTTTCGCTGGAACAGTACGTGTTTTGTGTCGTCTATAAGCTATATGTGTATGTGTAAATAGCATAGAAGTATACATGTCCCTTGAATCAATTCTCATCGGTCTTTTTTTCAGAATCGAAAGTGGCTTAGTTCGCACATTCTGTTTAAGGGGGTCAGAAATGTTCGAGAAATCGATTTTGTTTTGTTTTGTTTTAAATAGTAGTTTAAAGTCTTGGGAATAAGATACAAAAGGTCTTAGCCTTTAACTAGGGTGTGATATTATTTTAGGGTATGATGATAAATCCGTGGATACAGAATAATTGAACTTGCATCAACTGTTTACAACTTTAAGCGGTACTGTAAAGTGTAAATCGTGTGATTCAAATATTATTTTTGATGAATCGAATATTAGGGGACTTGGATTCGATTTAGTTGTGAATTGTAAGAACTGTGAGCCGCGATATATAAGTAAAAAATGTAAGTAAAAGATACATATGAAAAATGACGTTCTGAAACTTTAAACGCGTTTTTCTCGAAACTAGGTTTTTAGAAACGGCGTGCAAGATATCTGAGAATCTAACCAACCGATTACTGTGAAACTTGGTACGTATCCTTAGTGTAACATTTATTAGGGATCGACGATCGAACATTTTTTAATTTTTAACAATTTCGAAAAATATAAACAAAAAAAGCGTAGAAATTTTTGGCATGCATTCGACCCATCAAAAACAAATAGCTGCTATTTTCATAATTTTCGCAAAAATGAAAATGTTGGATCGTCAATCCCTAGACAATATTGTTTACTTTCAAACTGTTTTCGCCTTTTTTGTTGCAGCTAATCCTCTTTGGCTGGAATCATGCACACCGATGGGCAATGTAAAAAAAAAAAAAGTTATGTAAAAGGATGCCTAATTAGAAAGCTGATTAAGAGCCCTCTTTTTTTCTTTTTTAATGTTGCTTTTTATAGTTCACAATCACGTCAATCAAATATGTAGATTTTTTTCTTTCACTAGCTCTCCAAAGTATACGTAATTTTCACTTCCGTCACACTGTCCTGCCTCCCCCCCTTTGCACAAGGAAGCCTCGCGCTATCTATCATAACAGCCCAAGGTGTGCTAAGGAGTGAGAAAGCAACAGGAATAGAAATTGAAATTTCACAGCAATTGACCACGTACCCAGTAACTTTCTTTCATTATCGTCTCGTGGCACGATCACGTCCAGCTGCGTCTTTCCGTCGCTCCTTTGCACGTGTTCGAGCGCCAGTTTCGTTTCCGCCCGCCATTCGGTAACCGGCCGATCGAACAGCCCAAGCGCAAGGTGCTTGTGCGCGAGGGCCAAGTGATGCTCGCGTTTCACCGAGATCAACGAGATCCAGGTTTCCGGGACGTAGTCGCGGACTGGCTCGCGCGAGATCAATCCATGGACGTCGTTGTAAACGGCAGCAACCTAACGCGATCGAAACACCGCTATACAGTAATATCGGTTCGCAAATGGATCCAAGCTGAGTATATATATATATATCAGGCGTATTAAATTTACGCGTACGTAAAATTTTGTCGGCCGCTACCTGTGACGCTTCTTGCGCGAGGTCCAACGAAACGTCGATGTTCCTCCTTCCGTCCTTCGACTGAAGCTCCAGCTTTTCGAACAGACACTCCCTCGCCTGGGCCTGAAACGCGAGAGAAAAGAGCGCACACGCGCGTCAGACATGGTGCTTCAGCCACGTTTGTACTCCTAAGCCCCGGACGCGGCGCCGCTCTCTCTCCTTCGATCGTAATCGAAGGTTTCGGTTTGCGGCGAATTTTCGAAAGCGCGCGCTACGGCTACGAACGCAACGTCGTTACCAGCATCAGTTGAACGAGCATCTCGAGCATGTCCGGCCCAAGATCCATACTCGGTGCGTTGGTAAAGTTCTCGTGTATGTAACGAAAGGTACCAGCGGCTCGGAGGAACGCGTCGATCGCCTGGTCCAGGCCGCGCGTGGACAGACGATCCTGCTTCGCGGCCAGCTGGGTGTACAGGGCGGCTGCGTTGAACAGGATCGATGCTTTCTCGAATGCGACGGTTCGCTGACAGCTCGGCACACCTGTCAACGAATCGAACCATTCGAAATAGATGCCCAGGCTTCGATCAGGCGGGAAGAATCTTCGCTCGATGAAGTACAGTTGATTGTAGTAGCGCAACAGCAACGCGATGCCTGCTGCGTCTCTGGTCGGCGTTCGCGTTGCCTTTTTTTTTTTTTTTTTTCGAACAGTAAGAACATTGTTGAAGATTGTTGTCAGTCAGACAGTTTTTGAATCGTAAATCGTCCAATCTTGCTCGCGTTGCAGCTCACCTGTCTAGTTTCCATCAGATCCACGATCGCCTCCTCATAATTGGCTCCGTCTTCGCTGTAGTGCTCGAGGATGAAGTCCTGCGCGTGTAACGAACAATGGTTCGGTGAAATTGGAGAGACAGAGAGAGAGAGAGAGAGAGAAAGAGAGAAAACGGAGAAAAGGGCAGCGAGAGGTGAAAAGAGGGGAGGGAGAGAAACGACGGACAATCGAGCGCGTGTTGAGTCGATACGCGCCACCGCCGCTTAGCGACCGCGTGGAGTTCACCGTTCGTGGATTCCGCGAGAGCGAAATGTCAAGAATCACGCTCGATTTATTGCGAAAGCGTTCGGAGCACAACGAGGGCGAGATCTCGACGCTCGAGGAGATCGCCTTGCACCAGGAGAACATCGAGAAGATCGAGCTGATCGACCGGACGTGCAGGCATTTGAGAATTCTGTTGCTCCAGAACAATCTTATACCGAGGATCGAGAATCTGGGCAGATTGAAGAGGTTGGAATACTTGAATTTAGCGTTGAACAACATAGAGGCGATTGAAAATTTGGAAGGGCTCGAGAGCTTGAGAAAGCTGGACCTAACCGTAAACTTCATCGGCGATCTCCGAGGGATTAAAGCGTTGAGGTAGATTGAATCGTCCAAGTTGCATCGTTGATTACTACCAGTCCGCGGATTTTTATGTATTTTGAATATATATTTATATATAAAATATAATATAAATAAAATAAATTATATTATATATAATTTATTATATAATTATATTATAATATAATATTATACTATATATAATATTCATATATATATTTTATATAATATTTATATATATATATTATATATAATATAATTTATTATATAATTATATTATTTTATATAATATAAAACATATATATTTATATATAAAATATAATATAATTAATATCAACGTATAATAAAATATTTTTTTATGCAATATATTTATACAATGTTCAAAGTTATATCATAATGCTTTTTGATATGTAAAATAATTTCCCATTTCCTCGGAAATTCGCATAAAAATTCACATTACGCGTGATTACGAATCGAACGTGTGTCGCAGATGCAACGAACACCTAGAACAGTTATTCTTGATGGGGAATCCGTGCGCGGATTACGAAGGATACAGGGAATACACGGTCGCGACGCTCGTGCAACTGAAGGAGCTAGACGGCACGCCGATTGAGAGATCCGAACGTATAAGAGCATTGCAAAATTACGCCGAGGCCGAGGGTGAGATCATACGAAGTTACGCGAGATACAAGAAAACAAGGGAAACGGAACTAGTTGATTATCACGAACGAGCCACGAAATCAAATCGAGTAAGCGGGTTTTCATTTTCCACATTCTGCACTTAGTTCGATTCGTGCAGATAACATGCTTGATGCCATTATGTTCATTGTAGAAAGAGGGAAACGAGCAAGTGGAAAGAGAAGTAGAAGGGGAAGAGAAAGAAGAGGAGGAAGAGGAAGACGACGAACAGTTTTGGAATCGAACTAGTCGTCACACGCCGGAGGAACGCGTCGCCATTGCAGAACGGTACATGCGAAAGGAGGAACGACGAAACCGGGAGAGAAATCGAAGAACAGAACCGCGAGTCACTTATAAATTGAAGCTGTTCGACGCAGACGGCAAACCGTACAACATGAATCAGCCGAAGGTACCGTTCAAATTGGACGAGGAGCAGCACGACATCGTCTTGGAAGTAACCCTGTTTAAGTATGTTACTTAATGTACTTCAAGTATGCTAATTAATTTGAAATAAATTTATAAATTATAGTCCTTTCGTACAAACAGTTTAAATATTTTTATAGATAGAAACCAATCTGACTTACGTACGTACGTCGATTTGAACTGAAATCATGTAAAATTCTAAAAAGTCGAACAGACTTGATTATTGAACATTTAAAATTTACCTTAATTCAACATCGAGGTCACAATCATTTTTTTTCTATAAGATGTATAAAAACATACAACGCTGTTATCCCAACCTGTTGAAGTAATTTATTCTATTAATTTTAAAGGTAATTTATTCTATTAATTTTAAATTAAAAGTCAAATTATTTTCTCTAATTAAAGTTTTTTTTCTATAAGATCTATAAAAACATATAACGCTGTTATCCCAACCTGTTAAGGTAATTTATTCTATTAATTTCAAAGGTAATTTATTCTATTAATTTTAAATTAAAGGTCAAATTATTTTCTCTAATTAAAGTTGTTCTTTAAAATTAAAATTCATTAAATTGAATAATTCTCCCAATGAATTTAAATTTCATATTAAGTACAAAAATAAATCAATATAAAATTCTACAGGATCTCTTATCGTTCCATAAAAATGATTTCAACATTTTTATGAAAATTTTAAATTCATAATTTATATGTGAGACGGTATATGTTTCATTAATCCGTCGATTTAACAAGACGAATACGAAATCCAATACGATTTCAGATATTTGGACACTTGCTACGTCGACGTGGACGTGAATCCAGATTACGTGCGTGTTACGATCAAGGGGAAGATATTGCAGCTGACGTTGCCCTGCGAGGTATCGGTGAACGAGAGCACGGCACGAAGAAACACGACGAATGGCAAATTAGTGGTGACGATGCCGCGCTTAAACCCGTTGCGCACGATTCTGCCGAACTACAGAGAAACGGTCAAAAAGGGAACAATCGACCGACGCAAGACGACGATCGAACGACGATCGACGACGAGCGTGCGCGAATACTTGGAGATCGGGCCAGTGGCGAACGACTTGGACTTCTCGAGGATCGTCGCTCGATCGACCGTCGACGATCAAATTGAAAATGGTCGGAAGAGGGAAGACGAGAAGATCGTCTGCAGCAGCAGCGGCGACGATTCGGAGGTACCGCCGCTTGAATGAAAGCCGCAAGGTGTAAGAACGTTCTCTCACCTTAAACGGATCTCGAAAGTCGATGTCTTTGGTTTCCTTCAGTCCCAGTGGTATCATTGGCATTGCCGGTTCCTCGCTGAAAATGGAAACGCCGACGCGGCGAGTGAAATCGATTCGTTGGGGCGCGAGTGTTATCCTGAGAATGATAGCCTCACCTGTCGACATTCTGATAAAGTTCGACCGAGCTGTTCAATTCGGCGAGCTGCTCCTTCAGCAGCTGCAAATTCGAATTAACGAAACTCAGTTCAAGCGCCACCGTTTCACGCAGCTTTCTGTTGGTCGTCGCCCTGAAAAACGTAAAGCGCGCGGTAAATATAAATACGTGTGGTCAGTGGCGAATCGAGAGAATGAAGAGAGAAAAGAATCACATACTTGAAGAGATTCTCCGCGCCGGCTCGTAACCGAAGCTCCTTGTTGATCTCCTGATTCAGTTTGCTTCGTTTGTTCTGCAGCTTTCCTCGACACGTGGCCACCCTAGGATCGGAGCCCTGCACCAACCCACACAGAATTGAATGTATTGGTTACCGAAATCGCTGGAAACGCTGCTGCTCGAGGTCCCTTGCTTGTAGGAAATCGCAACGGACCAACAGACGATAAGACAAGTGGGCAAATGTAACGACGAATCATTGGAATTTGATTTATTTTATCGACGCACGAGTTGCAAACGCAGGGCCGATCGACCGAAACAGAAAGAACGAGTGATCCGAGTATATATTTCTCACCCCGAGGCACTTTCTCGTCGATGATTCTCGCAATATTTCTACGTTCTCCGACCGACAGGAACAACTTTTTTCTATTCGCAAATACCGCGACGACGCATTCCCGCAGTCGTCGCTCCTCTTCTCCCGCTCGTCCGACGAAGTCGGCCGCTGGGACCCACAATTCTTCGACAGTGCCGCGTAACAAGTCCACTTCAACATAGCGCTCGCTCTCGCAGCCACATTGTTGGTCTCGATCGCTATACCTTGCCAGTTTGCTACTGCGAATGGCTACAGAAGAAATAGATACCGAACGCGAGATTCCGCGTTTCGTCTAACGCGACTTTTATTGTTCAATCAAGTACAATGCGCGACTCGACAATCATAATTGACAGCAACGTGAAAACTGACTTATGTCACGATCCCCACAATGTGGCCGTGATTGCGCACAATTCCTGACGATCGTTTGTCGCAAACACGCTCGACAACGAAAACAAAAGGAGAGGAAGGAAACGCGTTTCGCGGCAAAAATGTCCTCTGGCTTATCGCGCGCGATCCCGGGGCTTTGGTCGAGACTCCGCCGGAGCCGCTCGATTCTCGGTGAAAGGAAAGAAACTGTGCACGCGAATTATGGTGGGGAGTAGAGTAACGCTCGATCCCCAGGTATCTATCTTTGCCGGGTGCGGCTGCTACGCAGGCACCGTAATTTTAAGGTCGACGTGCTTCGTTCTCGATTACCGATTCTCCCGGTTCCACTGACCGATCCACGAATCGAACGTTCTCCTCCCGAATACGCGCGCCCGTATCGATTATCACTACCGCCGCTCGTTCGGTTGGTTCCGCGTTCGCAGGTAGCCGTTCTCGAGAAATAGAAAAGAGGAAAGCGGTCGAGGACCTTACCGTCGTCGTTACTGGGCTATCGTGTTCCATCTCCTCGCGCGAAAACGATCGAGAGAGAGAACGAGTTTGACGCGAAGATGCAGGACGTTAACGGGACTTGTCTTCAACCTCCATCCGAATCGCTCGAGGACGTATTCGCGATCAAACTCAAAAAAAAAAAAAAAAAAGAGAAAGACAAATTCAAAACAAATCGCGCTGGCGTTCCGACACTTACAATATCTGTTTTTAACCGGTATTGGACATTTTTTAGTGGACGTATCGAGTCCGACGGGTACTACACGTAAGAAGACTAATTTGTATGATATAAAAATTCGGCTTCGTCTCGAACGTGTTAAGGAAATGCGATGGAAGTGAATGTAACGTTCTCGACGCGGTTCTCTCGCTGGGTATTATATATCTCGGCGTTACGCGTTGCAGGTTACGCGTGGTGTATCGCCGCTCGAGTTCAGCGGACCAGGCACGCTCTACCGGACTCGAGGCATGCTGTTTACGCTCGCGTTCAAACAGGAAATGCAGCCTTCACCCGCTGCTCCTCGCCCTCACCCTCGCTCACCCGTTCCTCGTATCAACTATTTACTATGCGCGGTTTCTGCCGATTCCCTTACGACAATTACGACGGCTGGTTCTTCGAAATCGATCATTTCTCTCGGGTAATTCACATACGCGCCCGCGGGCACAGGAAACAGAAACGTGAACCAAGGATTTCGATTTACCTGCAACCTCAAGTCCGGAAGGATCAGCATCATTCCGAGTTGTTCGACAAGCCGCGAAAAGAAGAATCTGGATACGAGCGTCCGACGATACTTGGGAATTCCAAGTTACTGGAATTCCAAGAGCTTCTAGAATTCTCTGCTGCCCGTGGCTGTTCTCGGAACGAGCAAACTGTTACAAACACCACTCGATACCAACAGATAGAAATCACCGTTAACTCCTCGGGGAAATCAACTTCCCCGTCCGTGCGAAACGATTCAGAATGATCGACCTCTCTCGATTACGCGCACGTCGAACAACGATAAATCCGTGTCTATTGGCTCCATAATTGATCGATCAACAGTGGCAACACCCCCGTACGTATAAAATAATATTCCTTTCTTCACGTTCCTTCACTCGCGCGCGTACCAAAATAACGTTGGAAACGTTGCAGAGCTGTAGAAATGCGTTCGATGTTTCCGCGATGCGTTTCTTTTCTATGGGAAAGCGGAATTCCCAGGGCCGACGAACGGTGTTGCGCTCGCGGAGAGGAGGTAGAATGAAACGAACCAGCGAGAGGGAAAGAGGGGGGGGGGGAGAGGCGGGCGATGGGTGGCAGGAGGGGAGGAGGATACAGCCGGGCGAGAAACAGGAGAGAAGAAAAGATCGGATTCACGGGAGGATTCACGGATCACCGTTGTGACTCACATCGATCGAAACACGCGCGCGCGTGCGCACGTTCAACACATCGGCCCGGGCCGATTTCTCACCTTTCCTCCAGTTGACGACCGATCCAGGCCCCTTTTCCCCTTCGGTAAATTTCGCTCCGACTCGTCGCGGTCCGCTCGGCTTCGACCTCTTTCGACCAACGTCGGATCGTTTCGTTTCCCCTAGTCCCATGCATCGTCGTGAACGCTCCAAACGATTTGCGCGCGCGCGCGCGCGCGCGTGACGAGTTTTGAGATACATCTATGTACATACATTGCACAGGTACTGGCATCGATTCGAGAATTCGCGAGTTCGTCGATCGTGAGATATATAAAAATTTTTCGACCATTCGTTTTTTCCGCGAAATTGTTCCCATTCGAAATTGTTCGTCTTGCAATCTCCGTTGGATGAATGTAGAATATAGATAATTGATAATTATATAATCAACTGTGCGATACGCCGAGCATTTGCGTTTGAAGTTAGGCGAAAGATTCCTTATAGATTATATATCTTAGATCGATAATCTCTCTCAGAGATCTGTCGTTTTACTTTCCAAACGATTTATCTTCCTTTCTTATTTTCCGACCATATATCGCGAATTATCTTACTCTGGATCGATTTGTTTCCTTATAGATTATAAGATTCCTTATAGATTATATATCTTAGATCGATAATCTGTCTCAGAGATCTGTCGTTTTACTTTCCAAACGATTTATCTTCCTTTCTTGTTTTCCGACCATATATCGCGAATTATCTTACTCTGGATCGATTTGTTTATTTTCCAAACGATAGATCGTTTGGCACTTAATGTTCAGATAGTTTGTGAAACCGGGGGCAACGATCACGAAACCGAACGTGATTGTTCCGTTTGTTACAATTTCAAACGCTTCGTTAACGCGCGCTCTACACATGTGTGTATTTTAATCATTCTACGTGACGCAGGACATGCATCGTCGTTGTTCGATTAATGGCAGAAAGATGGCGTGCAATCGTACGAAGAAATCGTACGAGCGCGTTACGATCGATCGGTTAACTGTATGCTAAAATACGTACATGTATTCTAGAAACTTCAAATGCGCATTGGGACACGACATTCCCTTCGATTCTTAATTCAACGAAATCGAATAAATTCAACAATGGATCTGTTGGTAGACTGTGGACTTTTTCCCACCGTGCTCAAATATAAAGAGATAAATGATGATGATGAAATTAAGTCGCGTTTACAACGCTGTATCGTGTCGTGTAAACTCGCGCAATACGGTCCGACTGGTGCGAATAATAATAACAATGTAACATATATATACACACACACACACACACACACATACACACACACGACAGGTATCAATTCTTCCAAGAGCGCAAAATGAAAAATACGTTTAACGAACTTGACGAACGATACTCACCCTAACGAAACGTGGCTTGTGGATATCGTCTTCGACGATATCTCCCGACACGATGGGTATGTTCATTGTACTCTATCCAGCGCGTGATTGCATTCTATCGAGCGCGCAGCACGTTTCACCTTGGATGAGCGAAAACACACGACAGGCACGGTCGTGTCGTACTAATCCGAGATCGACTAAAATGTTCACGATATCAATGTTTCCCTTTCCTATATCCTTGGGCCGACGTGCTCATAATCGTAGCCGTGGAATGTTTATAAAACGGCTGGCTCGCGTGACTGAACGAAGATACGGATCGACTCGCAGGTAAAGGGAGGATGATCCAAACTGGAGCATCAACCGATCGTCGTTCAGCTGATAATCGAGATTATTGCAGCACACTCCTCCGTTCGACGCGGATGCCGAAACCTTCGCGGTATCGAGGCTAGACGAAACTACAGCACGAGCCATCGGTTAAACGATATTTCGACGCTGGAAATGTCGTCAAACGGGTATGCGACTCGCGATCGCGCGTATACTCGTGCGGTTACGTGCTCACGTGCCACAGTTTTCGAACCACGTTCCACAAACGTAAACGCGCACGCCGCGTTTTGTTGACGTGTACGGGGCACAGGCGGAAAGTAACTGTGTCAACGAAGAAGAAAATGCTCGCGATCGATGCACCGTGAACGTTCAAATTACGGTAGAAAAGAAAAAAGAAAAAAAAAAAAAAAACAAAGAATGGTTTGCTCCAGTGTTTTCAGGTGTTGTCGTCGGTTGTCGACTGGCGTTACACTCGTTTATCCGACACACGCTCGTGGCCAGGGAAACATAGGGTCTCCTGGTTGCGCGACCTCGCCTACTCGCACATGGACTCTTCGACCATTCTCCCGCAGGTGTGCGCGAGTATGGGTATAATGACGCCGTGGCCGCCACTCCAGCTAACACCATCACTCGTGACTGCGTGCGTGCATGCGTGCGCGCACGAAATACCACATCGGTTGCAGCAGGGCTTCTCTCTTTCCTCTCTCTTCGTTGCTCGAGCGATGATCCAAAGGACTACGAGCGAATACACACACTCACACGCACACATATATATGTATATGTATATATATATATCTCGCGAATAATCCAGTCTTTCATTCCATTCGATTCGATCCGATCTTTGATATTTCTTTCACTTGACTGTTGCTGTCGTCGTCGACGCGAGATCCGCAAGAGATTCTTCGCGAGGATCGATAGCGTTTGCGCGAACGCTTTCACGTATATGTATATGTCACGCTTGCGATACTGATCGTCGCCTCATCAAACACGAATCACGTTTACGCGATTCTTCCATTTAGAAGAGCTGCTTACCACACCCTTCGTTCGGGCGTTTCTCTCTGTATCTCGTGGTGGTGGTATGAGTGAAAAAAAGAAAAGAAAAGAAAAAAAAGAAAAATAGAAAAGGAACACACTACGTTCGATTGTATTGATCGCAATGTATTGGTATTATCTAAATTCACATATTCACAATATAGATACAAATTTGCTTTTGGGAACAGACAGTTGGGTACATACAATATAAACAGTCGTCGAACTTGAGATTCGAAAAATAAATTGGTCGTCCGTTACAATTAACGATGTTGAAGTATTTTTTTCTTTACAGAATGTTGAATTCCCTCCTCCGCGTTTTTTTTTTTCTTTTTTGTTGCGCAAAATTGCGCAACATCGCACGATTCCTCCTTTTCAGTTTCCTCCGGCGTCTCATCGATTTGGCACGGTTTTCAAAGGTTTCCCAACGAGTCAACAAAGATTCGATTACCGAGTGTTCCCGTGATTGAACAGCAGAGAGCTGATCGATCACCGTGCAACCGAAGAGATTAAGCTGTCTTTGGACATGATGATTCACCAATCAAAAAACGATGATTTCGCAATTGTAAAAAACACGAGCTTCGTAGCAAAGAAACTTATTAAAATAGATCGTTCGAGATATGAAAAGATTTAGTAGAAAATTCGTTATATAAAAGCTACTTTTTTCACACGTGTTCGTTCGTTCGTTCGTCGTGGCGTTGCACATAATTCTACCTACGAAACAATCACTCGAGTCAGCAATAGGAAGACTTTGCTAAATTAATCGTAAACTCGCAAAAATATCGTAATCGTCGTTCTTCCTTCACAACCAATACCTTACACCGTTCTTTTTGTTTATTGATCAAACAAAACGATCGATCCATCACAGTTTCGAGTTTAGGACGGAAACAGGATATTCCATGGATTATGCCGAGCTTAATAGTTCTCTGCAACAACGATTATTAGGCAAGGTATTATTTCTGGGAAGCAATCCTTTCACGGATGTTCGTTTTTCTCTCTCTCTCTATCTATTTATCTATTTAATAAATCCATCAATTTCTTTTCTCTCTTTTTTTTTTTTTTTTATCGATTTTATTCACCGCCGTGAATTCTTCTCGCAATTCAGGATCAGTATCGTATTCGAATGTCGTTACGTACACGATACATGTACACACATCGTCGCGAGAAGATCTCCAAATAGGCTTATTACGTGTGTCTAAATACTTACGTTGAAAGTTCCCTCCCCAGTAAACCAGTCCCGACTAATCCTGTACGCGATCGACTTCTATTAAGTTGAGCTCTTCTCTCTGCTGTAAAAAAGAAACATATACGTCGCTTGTATCCGTCCTTTGTACACTTGTACGCGCTACTATTAACCTGATTCGTGGTTCGTGTTATGTGCGTGACTCGATCTCGATTAGAATCACCTGTTACTGTTAGCTAGATCAGTTACTGTTTTCAGCGAAGATAGTTTGAAAAATATTCTTTATTAATTTTTAAAAATTGCGACAATTACAACGAGTGCGATTACAAGTGATCGATTACAGGTGTACGCGCATTGATCCTCCGAAGTGTCTATGTATATCACAGCCAATAGATTTCTTCGTGAATTAAAGCTAAACGATATGCTACATGTTTCTCTTCTTTCTTTCTTTCTGTTTCTTTTTTTTTTTTTTCTTTTCAGTCTTTCAATTGACTAGCAAAGTCTGTCGTCGATCAGTCGTCGAGGTAACGATGATTTTTTCGAAAAGGTGGCAGGCGAGAAGCGAAAAATTAAAGATGGAATGCGGGAGAAGAAAAAGAAACGATACAGTCAGAAATAATTGCGACCTGTTCGTTCTCGTGATCGTGATACAATTCGACGCTGGTCTAAACATTAGAAATTAAAAATAAAAATAAAAGACAATAATAAGAATAAAAGCGATGAGGTAAGATTCAGTCTTGTCGTGTTACGAAAAAAAAAAAAATATAAAAATAAAAAAAAATAAAAAATACGAAGCACACCGTAAAAGTGTCGTAGTCGTGTATCGTGGCCGAGTCATGTTAACGTCGTCATCGCGATAACGTCAACGATAACGACGCTAAACGTTCTATCGACATCCCGTCTACCAAAATTGCCAAACTTGTTTCTGAAATTTTCTCTTTGCCGGAATGGTTTGCTTGTTCTTTTCGACTGCGACCGACAGCGTACTATCGTGTTTTCGTTCAGCTGATACGTTCAATGCTGCTTTCTTTCTGTGCGCAAACATCGAATAAAATTTCAACGCGTTATTCGAGAATCTCAATCGATGAAAGATATTACGGTTGTCACACGTATCAGATTCGACGATAGCTTTGTTGTGACAACAGGGCATTTGGATGGCGATTTCATTCAGCTCGGTTGCTCTCCTGCTCGAATTCGCGGTCTCGGATCGAACGGAATGTTCAAAAATCGTAAATTGACCGTTTAGGACGGATAGATTATTATCATTGACGTCTTTCCAACGAGCGACACTGTCCAAATGTTTCGTTTGACTCAACCTCAACGGCGAAGAGATTGTTTTGCCGATTATTGTCGCGACATCATCCATTGATTTCGATACTCTGTTCGACACGGTGTCGGTGCTATCGGACGTGCAACAAGCAGAACCATTTTCGACCAGCGAAACGCTTTCGCTCGTCGGGCTGCCTAAGTAACCGAACGACTTTCCTATTCCTTCGCCACCGGTCGGCAATCTTCTATGCCTCGATTTACGTCTTCTAACAGCACGACGCACGATACTATTTCTCTTGCGTATCTTGCCAACGATGACGCGTCGCCGTTTCACCGGACTAATCTTTAGAGCTTTGCCTACTAAAATCGTCTGACAGAAAGACGGTGAAAGTTCCGAGTGCGAGCGTCGCGATGGATCGTTCGATAATCGAGTGTCGACGCAGGTTAAGGTGCGTTTCTTCAGCTCGTCTATCACGAATCCATAAGACGAGGACGACACGACCGTGTTCATCGACGAGGACACGACTACACGTTGGACAGAATCGGTCGATGAATTTGAGATACTATCGAAATTTCGTGACCTTCTTACAGAAATCTCTCGTTTCGGTGTCTCCTCGATCATCGATCGATCGACGCGTATTTTCTTGCACCTGATCTCCATTTGTCTGTTTTTGTTAAACGAACTGACTCTAGAAAGGAATTTCCCTCGCTTGGGTGCTCTCATGGCAAGATCAAGTAACGAACATTTATGGAGATGTTGATTCTCTTCCGGTGTCGTGTAACGTGTGAAATCGGAACTTGTCAAGTTCGTGATCACTGGATCACGAAGAAGAAAGGCGGCAGTGGTTTGATTTGGATTTGGAAGAGCGGGTCGCTCGGCTTCTCCCGATTCGTATAACTGAGTAAGCAACAACTTCTCCTTCCTCGTAGATTTCGTCGAAGCGTATGCAGACCTATAAAACTTACCACCAGCGGCACGTGTTTGACGTTTACGTCGTTGATCCGGTCGACTGAACGCGGAACCAGTTTGGAGAGCCTCCATTAAACTGTCCATAACACCTTCTTGCGTTTCGTGAGCGTTCATATCGACAAGCGCCCGTTTTCGCGCAGCCCGAGCTGCTTTCTCCGCTTCCGCTTTTTCTCGCGCTTCCCTCGCTCGTCTCTGCTTCTCCTCTCCCTCCCGCAGCTTTATTATTTCTTTCTGCGCGTGCTGCAAGAGAAACGCGCGTTAAAAACGAGCCGATTTTCCTTACCATTTTACTCACCGTGAAATCGTCTTTAAACGTTTTTATGTCGCTGAAGAACTCCTCAATTGTGTACTTTTGTTTGTCGAAAGAAAAGAATTCCGATATTTCTGAGTACAAGCTGTCCATATTTTTAAACATATTCTGAAGAACTTCGTAAGATTCTCGAGCTTTCTTCGCAAACGGCTGTGAGTCGATTATACGATAATTAAGAAAAACCGATATGTGCGTGAATGTAAAGTAATCACTATAACAATATAATGGAAAGAATTATAAAAGAGAGAAAAAAAAAAAGGATACACCCATAACATGCAAGAACAAATCGTTGTCCGATTGTGGAACTTTGGCATTCGATAAATCTTGTTCGAGATTTCGAATGTTGGAGTCCATTTGTCGCAACGTCCTTTGTACATTTTCTAATGAAACACGACTAGCTCTGTCCACGTGTGCCAGTTCTTCCGAAAAGCTAAGACATTCCGGGAATTTTTGCTCTATCGTACAAACTAAATAGTGCATCAAAGTTTGTTTGTTATCGACATCCTTTGTGCTCGTTAACTGAAAATGAAAGACCGATTGATCGTATGCAAACAATTGTCTCCCATTGGCACGATCTAACGACGAAATATATACACATACCTTGGTAAGAAAGCTAATCTCAAAGCCAAAAGCTTGACCATTCTTTGAGCCAGAGTTCATGTAGTTGCCAAGTAACAGAATCAATTCGAGAATCTTGGCAAACTTTTTGCTACCTTTTACTTCTTCGCAAGCTGCTGTACCCGCTACTATGTCTGGCTTTACGTCTTGCACCAGTTCTTCGTATCGTAGCATGAAACTCAACGACCTCAATCTCGGCAATAATCGCTTGATCGTCGATATCTACGGTATAGACAGACTTGAAAATATTTCAATGTTTTCTTAAACATTTGGAGAACTTAACTGGAATATCTCAACTCCACTCACAGTAATACAAAATTGTTCGGCTTCTGTCAAATCGTCGTACTGATCTTTGTAAAGTTGTAGTTTCAACAGTTGATCTGGTGGTGGTAAATACTGTATCAATCCTTGAAGTATATTGTCCGAGATGACGGGACCTTCGCATTTGAGTAGACAAGACTTGACTTCTTCATACGGCATGTGCTTTAAAGTACCATTAAGAAGTATAAGGATATTCTGCGCAGCTTTGCCATCCAAAACTTTCAAGTCCTTCACTTTCTTCGATGGAGCTGACCTGCACAAACAGGGACAACAGTCATAGCGAAGATTTTCAGTGTCGCATGTTTTAATAACAGGATAATCGAATTGTATCAAATTAAGAAAATTATTGGCAGCCGAATTACTTGTCCACGACATCGTCGATTTTCTTCCCGCTTGGTTTCGATGCGAACTTTTGAGCCAAGCCGTTCAATATGTCAGGACTGGCCAACTTGTCTTCTTGCACTTTTATCCAAAACGATTTTTCGGTAAGTTTGTTTGGTAAGATCTACGATATGTTTCAATATATGTGTTATGTTTTAATGAATCTTTGTATTAAAAAACGAAAAGAGACGAAAGAAAAGACTATCTAATATTCACCGGTTTCCAGTTCGCTCTTTTTAACGGTGCATCGACTTCCCACTTTTTCTTCGGTTTCAGTCCTAAAGGAAGCGATTGCAATGCCGCGTTCATGCCCAGATTGAATCCAGGCATCATCGGTGGTGGTGCTGGACCTGCTCCTGGCATCGGTGGAGGTGCTGGTCCTGATTGCATGCCAGGCATGGGCGGTGGTGGAGGTCCCGCAAATCCAGGCATAAGAGGCGGCGGGGGCGGACGTGGTCCAGCAAAACCTGGTAGTGGTGGTGGTGGTGGCGGCGGTGGCATTCCCGCTTCTGGTCCGCTCCTATTTGGAAGCAGCAGTGGCGGAGGTGGTGGAGGATTCATTTCCGATGCGCACTTTATCTTCTGTATGTTGAAGTACCGTGTAAATCAAAAGATAATTATGACTCATGAGTTTGCGACGTAAGAATAAATTGAAGTAACAAACTCGATGACAAACTTACCCCATTACTACCGGCTGGTCTCGACCCTCCTTGTTCCAGCTCCTTAATTTTATTCTCCGCATGTTGGAGTTTCGCTTCCGCTTCTTGCTTGCTAGATATCGCTTCTTCCAATTTTTGCGATAGTTCGATCAATCGCCTTTCTTCTTCCGCTCGTGATTTCTCGACCAACGTGTCGATCAGGGGTTGAACGTCGATTTGAAAGCGCTTGGTCGCGCTAAAATCCGGATCACAGCCTGAACGGTGCAACACTATTTGCGACACGCATTCTTCTATCAATTTATAGTAGGCCGGCCTGTTGGAGAAAAAAAAAAAGAAAAGAAAAGAAAAGCAAAGGAGAGGAGAGGAAAGGAAAGGAGAGAAAAACAAATGACATCGATGAGAAAATGCATGCAAAAAGTCGTAGCTCTTCCCTACCTCACCAGAGCGTCATCCCTAACGAACAGAAGATGCTGAAGTATGGATAGAAAATATGGTTCCGCGGACGTTTCCATCACCATATTTTTAATTACTTCGAAACAGTCGTTCACATCGTCCAATTCCAATCGGACATGATCGAATCGTTGAACAAACTCCTCGTAATCTTCCTCTTTGTGCTCGTTGAAAATTTTCAGATGTCTAGCCAGGTCTTCGGATTCGTTTTTCTCCAATGTTTCTAAAATATCCGCCAAGCCCACCCGCATGATTTCATTTCGTAAATGCAATCTGAAGTCTAATTCTTCGGCCGAAGAAATGATGGAATTGATGAGTTGAAGGCACTCCACCTAACATGAGAACGCGCGATCAGATACGTTCCAACAATTCTGAACAAGGGAAGAAAGAATGAGACAACGAAAGAGACAAAGTAAAGGGAACGTACCCTTAAGTTCTCGTTCTTTTTGTTCATAAGACCCTGTACAATCGGTAAAAATCTTTCTCTTCCCTTGAATTCCCCGTTCATGGTGATCGCGTCCAAAACTTTCTTGTGGCTGTCGCTTGAAATAAGGCAAACTGCGCCGAGCAGTTTCACAGTTTCGGACATAACGGATGGTTTGGTCGGCTCTAACGATCTAGCCACGATCGTGAGTGCTTCGTGATGAGCCAACATTTCCTTTATGCCAACGGTGTTGTTCATAATAGCCTTCAAACATCGGATGCATTCGTACTGTATTCGCTCGTACCGGTTGTCACTGTGTTACAGAATACAAACGTTATCATTTCAGTATCGTCAAATTTGTTTGTAGTGAATGAAATAAAAGTGGAGAATCCAATAAGCCATTGTCGAGCCAACTATTCGAAAAGAAATGTCGAATCGTGTTTGTACATGTTATTGTCGAATATTCGAATAAACTAATTTCGGATGGCTCCTCATTTTCGACTAGTCGACCAGTGCTATTATACGGAGAGCATTATACAGGCAGAACATCATGCAATTAGAAACTAATTGCGAATTGACATTACGGGTTTTATTTCTCAACGCTAATTATTGAACTGAAAATATACTTTAAAATCAAATAACAATAGAAAAAGAGAGCTATGTTAAAAAAGGTCAATTGTAATATAGATTTCATCTATAAATGTAAGTTACACACACACATACATACATACATACATACATATATATATATATATACATGTATTATACTGTTATACATGTATACGTGTGTACAGCTTTTGCTGGCTCTTCATAGATGTGCGTCTATACGCGCGCACGCTATTATACAAACTCTAAGTGCACTCAGATTAACGCTGAATGTTAAGAGCAAAAAAAAAAAAAAAAAAAAAGAAAAAAAGGAACGATGCAGGAAATTCTAATTTGCTAATAAAATTAAAGCAAATAGTAGTTTTACATAAATTACCTATCGTAATATATGAAGGCACTGCAATAGAACAATACGAATATTAGAAATTCGTAATCGGACAATATCGAATACGGATGCTATGACACAACGCACCGATGTTTTTTTTTTTTTTTCTTATCAATAATACTCACTTGCGATAACACTCGTTGAGCGTTGCTAAAACCTGTTTCAGTCCCTTGGTACCGAATTCTTGAACCCAACTCAAAGGATTGTTCGTCAATGCTATCCTCAACGATTCGATGCAGTTGTAGATTTTGTTGACGCTCAGATCAGGCTGAGCCAAATACTGTATGTAATCCGCCGGTTTATCGAATTTCGACCTATTCTCCTGTATACTGCCTTTGTAATGCAAAACCAGCATCTCTCTCTTCTTTGTTTCGGACTGCTGTCGCAACGGTTCTTTCTTCTCCTCGGTCAGATTCATGTTGGCCTGTTTTTCGCGAAAACTTCATCATCTCAAAATATCATCCCCGATAGCACTCGTCGATCAAGAAATCGACCAAAACTCACCAGCATCTCCTCGAACTTGTCGTTCACCGTCTCGTTGTCCATTCTTTCGATGATACAACGTTGCTGCTCGATTTCATTGAAATCATCGCCGGAATGGGGTCGTGGTATTGTGTTGTTTCCCGAACCACTTCTGACCCCACCTCCACGCCCGGACTTTTTTGGCCGGCCGAACCATGTGTCCAGCTGAAACAAGAAAGAATAAAGAAAAATGAAGGAAACGAAAAAGGAAATAGAATGGTCGCATTTGTCACTGTTCTAATATGACCGGATGCTTTAATATGAACGGAAGTTTCGCACGCGTGAGGCATTTACATACATACATACAGCGCGCGATGTCACCTCCCATTTTTGATGCACGCATCATCTACCGATTCGATCGAAAGTGTAACGTCATCATATTATCATTTTTTCTTTTTCTTTTTTTTTCATTTCGGACTATTCACTTTCACCGCTTAAGACTTAAATCTTACCCAATCTGTGATCATCGGTATCTTTTCGTTCACGATAACGGTAACAATGCGCTACAACCGCGCGATTCATCGGAACTTTTCTCTCAAGAATATCAGCTTTCTGGCAGCTTTTACCACATGTGAGAACTCCTTGATTTTCTTCCTTGTGCCTTCTTTTAAAACTCTCTACCGCACAGTCTGATTATATCGCCATTATATCAACGTTATCGCGATACTTCTCAACGCCGATTACCCGCGATAAAGAAAATTTTTCGTCGATATAAAGCTAACCGTACGTAATTATTCACGTCGTATACGTTCGTATAAATTCGAAAGTAATTTTTCGTTCCTCATCCGATAGAGCGGTAAGTGTCGGGAAATCGCGACACGAGGAAAAGCAAGGAATTGCAAGTGCGTACAGCGGATCGAGACAAACGCGTGCGAGCGTATCCCCGGCTCGGATTGGCACTGAATCGCGAAGCGAACAGAAATCGAATCGCAAGGTAAAATCGAGTTAACGGCATCAAGACCGAACGGACCGAAAAGAAGGGAAGTTGGCTCGATCGCCGGATTGGAGAGATCGCGCGTGCGTAGTCGGCGTCGAGTCTCACGGCCCACGATCGGCCGTGTAGATCGTCGTCATCGCGTCATGTACCGGTATTTACGCATTCGCGCCTCTCGATTTGCTCGCCGACACTGACGAAACGGTGTACCGTTTCTTCAACCTTTATAATGTTCGTCACAAATGGCTCAGTTTTACCAAATCGTTTAATTCCCCGCGATCCATCTCCTTGGAGTCGCTAACATATTCTATTCTTGCTCCTTGTTTTTTATTTTTCTTTTTCTATCGCGAGGAACGAAGTAAACGATTTAATCGCAATTTGGCGATTCTCACGAAGGATCAATTATCACAACCATGATGACCGAATCAAATGTTTTTTTTTTTACGTCATACTTCTCCTCGTTGTTTAAACGAGTACGTCATAACCGCGAATAGCTCAAGGTTGCGGCAATTCGTATAAAAACGATCGAAGTACCGTTTCGTGTTAGTGACTCGAAAAAAATATGACATGCCCATTGTTGATACGACTCCGCTTTACTAGCTTTCTTATTAGCTGCAAAAACTGCAATGACAATTCGTTGATAACGCTGAACGTGACAAACAAGGACGACGTCGACGCGAGTCGTACAATGCGAGAAAAGAATAGCACGCGCGCGGATGAGATCAGTTGTGCGAATGATCGATGATGTAATTCACTACAACGACCGACTGAGCTCCAGCACTCGGTGTACTCTCTCCTTCAATTCTCTTTTTTTTTCCCCTCCATCATCATTTATTCCTCTCGTTATCTACCTACTTTTTCCCGCGTCAGAAAAACACAACTACAACTGTTCCTATTGTACTTTAAAACACCGATTCTCGGTCTCTTACACACCAGCCGTTGGAGATAAGTGAACCGAAAGGATCTAAGATATTTGAAATTTGTGGAATGCGAATGACGAAGAAGAGAGAACCGGTTTTTAATCATTGAATTCTTAAGAATATCTTGGAGATATTTGAAAAAATTTCTATTCTTTTCGAATTGCAGGGAAAGAGAGAGAGAGAGAAGAAAATGAAATGAAGAGAATGAGAGAGGACAGAGATCAGTACGAAAAGAGGAAATGAAAAGAGTCAAGGTATATCGAACTAAATTGTCGTGTCCCTGATAGTATGTTACCTTGTCCTAATATCTTATATGTCGTGCATTACGCTTTCGTGAAATAATAGTCTTTTCAATATGTGAAACAATTTACCTTGAAACATTACCGTGACTCATACGCGACAGCATTTTATTTTCGATTACAACGGTCGAAAACTCGACCAACTTTTACCTATTCACGCTGACAAAATCAACGCAACAATGTTCTAACGCAAATGTTCGGAATTGAAACATATTTCGATTTAGTATCTTCTTCGTTATCGTATTGCGCCGCAAAAAAAACTGATAATTATACGACAGGAAATGTAACATGTGTGTATACTATACATATCGGTGTCTCGTGTTTCAACTTAACGCTGTGTTTATTTCTAACGTAATTTCTACTTGGTAAAAGCTGCTTTCAATTTCAAGAAATTTCATAACTTTCTCACGTAATTTTTCATTAATCATTTGATTTCAATATTGCATAATTTCATCATGAAACTTTACAGTGCTTGTTCCTTGTTATGTCAATTGTTCCAAAGTGCTGGAAGATGTTGGATTTATTCCTAAATTTTATAAAACTCAATATTGTAAACATACTAAATATATAATAATAATAATCTATTAATATAATCGATAATAATATATCTCTAATATAATAATAATCTTACAAGATTCAAAAATATCTTAATTCTGTCTTTCTATCTTTTTCTCTTATTTTTGGTTATATTTACGGTACAAAGTTGATGTCACATATACTTTGCAATTTATAAAATTAAAGTTACTTACGAAACCTGTCGACACTTTATCTTTCCTAGTGGCCATAGTTTAATCTTCTCCAATCGTTACCTTCTATTGTACATTTTTCTCCCCTATAAAAAATATAACTTTGTACAAGCATGAATTTTATATTTTAAAGTTTCCTAATTCATTAGTAATAGTGTATCTATCAGTGACTTATAATTACTGCACTATCAACGTAGCTACAATGAATCATCTTATGTAGTTAATATTCTAGATAACTGTATGCAACAATGCTTTGAAAGAATTCTAACAGGTAGTGTCAAAACTAACTATCATTTTACATGTAACGAAATGATTGAATAACTGAATATTCTGTATAATATTTTGATATTGAACAAAAATACAGTAAACTTAAACTGTTCATCAGTAACCATCGTATTGAGCCTTAATATGTTTTAACCAACACAAATAAAATTTCAAAACTGATTTAAAAAAGACAAATTATAATATTAAAACAATAAGAAATAAAAAAAAGAATAAAGTTACTATGTAAACGTTTAGATAAAGCAGTACGATATGAAACTGTTATCAAGTTACTCCATAAGATTTTTATAAATATGAAATTTTTACAGCAAATTATGCTATCGAAAAGAAGTAATTAACTTTGATTACACGTTTTATTTGAATATAAAGCAACTTCTTGTATGTAATTGTTCTGAGCACTTACCTGATTTGATTTGAAATTTTACACACCAAGGCATAAACTTTTGGTAACCATAAATTCAATGTTGTTCGCATTCAATCATAACTTATGTTAAATCAATCAGCAAGCAAACTCAATAGTTTGCCATAAACCATTGAAAGAATACTTGTAATTTCTGGAGCAAACTGAAACGACCTTTCCACAGATAAATATTCATTTCATCCGTTATGACAATGAAACACCTGCCAATACAATACAACCTCCTAAGGAGAGAAGAATCGTCAAGTTATTAACCAAAATTTGCTGCACCTTCACGCGTAAAAGTAATAAACTAAGGAAACACTGATAATGAATTTCATGGACTAGAGAACGAAAACCGTCGTATTCGTTAAACGAATAACCGTATCACAACGAGTAGCATGCCGAGGAACGTTGGTCGAACAACAGCGCCAATCAGAAACGAACCGCAAATGTCAGTATTTTGCAACAAATATCTACGTCGGTATTGCAGAAATATTTTTATCGGCATTCCTGCTGCCTCCTTATAATTCTCTTTGATATTAAATATTTTCTAACGGTAGTTGCGCAATACCAAGTTTGTTAATTGTACCGATTATTACATTCTATTTGCTTAGATTATATTCTATTTACATATTCATGTAAAAACAATACGTCTATTCTTGAGCTTTCTTCTATTACTATAACGTGAAATGTAATCGAATAACGAGTTTCATAGAATGCAAAACATTTATTGGTTTATATCGATTTAATTGAATTTAAACTATATCAGTTCTGTGTATACATATTAAAGTAGAATTATTACCGCCGATCATCACAATAAAAATGTATATACAATACACGATTTCATTGAGATTCGTGTATCAAAACTAGTGTTAGGTAAAAATTGATGCTGAATGATTTTAATCTTTCTGGAAATCTCCCTCTTTCTCTCTCTATCTCCAAAAAGACAATCTTATATCTGAATTCGTATCTACTATGTACTATCTCTCGTGTAAACACAATGAATGCAACGTTGCTATAAAAATATATCTATAATGAAAGATGAAACGTATGTTTCTTCGATTGATTCGATCTAGTTTACGAAATATTAGACTTTTCTTTTCCTTATGGAATTTCTTACTATATTTATATTTAGAAACATGCACTATAAAAGAGAAATCGAGTTACTATTTCACACGGAATACTGACTGATTATTCGTATTCAGATATTATGTACATAAAATTACTTTCGCGGTTGATTTTACTCGATATATGTATGTACGTATGTATGCATGTACATACATAAATCTACGCGTATGCGTCAACGATACTTTGTCAATTAATATTATACATTTCTTATTATATATTCCCTTCAGTGAAATAATATCAAAGTTACAGCGTTTGTATTGTTGTATAGTACGTACACGATATTTTCTGTTTGGGCGATTGGAATAGAAAGATCCACGTCTTACAAGATTATATGTAAGGGATAACGCGAATTAAACTTTATAATACAGTTTAATTTCAAAGATTAAAAAATTTGTACAGTCTCAACAAATATCTTTCATCCGAGAGTAAGGAATCGAAAGGTGCTCGCTTCAACTCGGTCATATCCTTCGATCATTATTTTACAAATGACAAAGATATATCTCGTTTCTTATGAAATTTCAACTAGTCTCGGTCCACCACGTAAACGATAGTTCTTTTGTTTCGCAGTACTAATTTGTGTCGTGGTAATTAATTCATGGACCAAAAATTTGCCAAAATTACTAAGATTGTAAAAGCTCGTGAAACTTAGAGGCAGTACGGTTAGATATGATGAAACATATTTTTGATAGGAAGAGAAAGTAACTGGCAACATTTGAAATCTTATGCTACAAAAGGAGAGAGTATTAGTGTCGGGTAGCAATGCAACATAATGCATAATTGAATATAAATTCGACATATATATATATATTAATTTTAAATCAAATATCGAATCATCTTGTTGATTTCACGATTGATTTCACTACACACATTGAAAAATAATGCGATCCATTTTTTTTTTTTTAGATAATTTGTATAATTTTTTCTTTTTTCTTGCAAAAATGACATAATGTTATATCATGGAAGCGAAAACTAAATTCTTCTTTTCGCATCCGATTATAAAATATATGAAGTCATCCATTCATCAGAGTCGTTCTATGTACAAGCTAAATGTACATAAGAATTTATAAATATATACTGCAATAAAAAAAGTAACCGTTTATACTGTGCACCAAAGGCCATATCGTCGTATATTTTAAATCGCTTTTCTATGTTCTCGTTACTTGCCACCATCATTTTTGCGACCACTCATACGAGGTACGCAATATTTTATTCGACAACTCTGCTTTTAAAATACGTGTTAAATCGTTGCGAACAGATATTGTGAAATAACTGGCGAATAAACGATGGACAAAGTGAATTCGCGTGTCTCTGTAATGTCCACGTTATAATTATATACATGTTTATCGATTCAAGTTTTCAACATGTTAATTGTTTATACATAAAAACATTGTCCTTTAGCTCTTCATATAGAAACTTACGTAATTATACTATACGACCGCTGTGGTTTTTCAAAGATACGACGCAAACGAATAAAAAATGCTATTTTCATATAAATGTGAATCTTGCATAAAGATTATCTTATTAATTAATCCTGATTAACAAATGACTTTATAACAGCATGATTCAAAATCTTCACGAAATTAATTATTTACCAGTTACCTCAACACAATCTCTCTGTCTTATCTGCACGTTTATGGGTACATCATCATTGCCATTTATTTGGCGAGTGTATTTTGGTTTGAAACAAACGAAGATAAAAAGACCATCGCTCTCCCTTTTTCCCCGTTCGCCATGGAAAAAAATGAGTTGAAAAAAAAATTGAAATAGAATGTATTAAAAAAAAAAAAAGAAACGAACAACAAGGAGGAAAAAGAAAAAACAAGGAAAAAAATATTCTTGATAAAAAGTATTTTACGTAGTATATTAAACTACAATGATGAATTCGATTAACGAATGATGTTAGTGACACGAAGTTCAATCAATATACTTCAAACATTCAATTAAAAAATGTTAGAAAGATATTTTACAGAAGCAAACGAGGTAAATAGGAAGAGAATGACGAACAAAGAGAATAGAAAAATAAGACGCGTAGATTATGCGTTGCATATAATCAATACCTGCTTTACGTAGTAAACTGAGGAAAAAAAAAAAAAACTATAAATATCATACAGGATATTAAGCAAAAATATGTTATTATCGACATAATAAGTACCATTGTGTTTGAAATAAACACAAAAGGCATAGGTTTACTATGTGAAACTCGGGTATCGATTATACTAAAATATTTAGTCATATGCAAGAAATATTTGATTAATCTTAATGACGTAACAGTATTAAAATATTTGCGATTCTCCTGCGATGTAATTTGTCATTCAATTAATAATAATAAAAAGCAGGTTTTAATGAAATGCCAAAAAAATATCTAATAACGCTCAACTATCGAGAAGGATTGGCATCAGTTAGTAGACGTTCCAGAGTTGTATATCTTCCGCATTTTAAGTGAGATAGTCGATTTAAATGCTGATTTAGCGTATTTGCAGCAATCGGTCGACAAGGTGCGACACAGGGTGGAGTTTCACCAATTATTTCGATGATGTGTACTATGAAAGATGACCATTCCGAAGACAAAGAATCATCCGTGGGATATAATTTTTCAGCTTGTTCAAACATCGAAGCAATTACAGATACACCAAACTAAACAGAAAAGCGTATAAATGTAGAAACTGATGTAAAAAGAAAAGGCGAAAAATTAAAAGATTTAACAGTAAGATTTAAGACGAACCTTGTTTGTTAGAGCAAAAGCTAAACTGTTGTTCTTGATTGGTTGACTAACGGAGTCGGATAGTGACCGAGCTAGTCGAAGCATCGTACCAAACTCGTGCACAGTATCGAACCAACGTTGAAATTCGGAATGAAGGCTTATTAATAGGTGAGAATCTCTACGACCTATTATAGCTAATCCTCGGAATATCGCATTCCATAATTCTTCTAATTGATTACGATGTTCCGTTAGATTCAAGTATGGCAAGAACCTCAATAACAGCGTCTGTGATAAACAATAATATTCGAACGATCGACATATAAGTTTCTTTATTCCTTCCTGTCTTTCCTTCTTTTCTTATCAAATTTTCCTGTTTTTTTTCTCCCTAACAGCACAGTATTTTGTTCTTAGCTTACTTACCTTCCCTTTCCGAATACTTAGCATGCTTGCTATTTTATCATCATGTATTAACTGAAGAAAAGCCGATAACATCATACTTATTAAATCTGAACTACTTTTCTTATGGCTATTTGCTTCGGTCTCTCCTTCTTGGTTTTGTTGTTGGTTTTGTTCACTAAGCAGAGCCAAAGGATTGTGTAGATCTTCAAGTTTTAATTGGATTATATATAACTGGAAATATAATCGTTCAGAATCACAACAGAATAGAATGTTTGTTAATTAAAGAAATAAAAAAAATACCCTTTCAATTTCCAGTAATAATTGTCTTGTTCGTTTTGTATCCTTTTGCTGTATTTGGGTAGTTAATTGAGGATCGCTGTTCGGTACAACATCCATATCAATAACTTTACGTGGCGCTATAACACTCGCATATTGTAATTTTCCTAAAGAATTCTCAAACTGTGTTGGCGTATATGCGGATTTTGAAAGTACGTGATGTGGTTGTTCACGATCTCTGAAAATAAACGTAATAACGACGTTAACGAAGAAGCCTGATAAAAATAGAATATAAGAGAAAGAAAAAGAGAAAAAATGAGATACAAAGAAAGCTTCACCTGGTATCTCTATGATAACTATTATTATTATTATTATTGTGTTGCTTTTTATCTTTTTGTTCTTGATTTATACTTTGTCTGTTTCTTCTATCGCAGAAAACGATGTAATAGTAATCATCAACATACGGCTCGTTTGTGTTAAGTTGCAATAATTGAATATTAATTAACCACTGTTTCTCTCGACTACTCATGAGACCGGCGTAGTCATCGTATGGTTCACCCGAACCTATTACACCATTTATTCCTTGACAGTGGTGATTGTAATGATAATGCCGTTGATTATTTCGATCATGGTTACGATGATACTGATTATTTTTAAAAAATGGTTGATGATTTCCTTGTTGTTCTCCATGATGAAAAACTCTATTTTGATTTCTTTGATTTCCAGAGTGTGAAAAAGAATGTTGCTGTTGCTGATGACTACTCTGATTGCTAGAGAAAGGAGGTATTATGCTATGGTCTGCTCGTAAGAACGGAGGAGGACATAAGTTCGAAAGCGGTGGTTGCTGCAAAAGAACAATAAAAAAAAGAAAATTTTTTCTTTCAAGTTACTCTCAAAAGATTCACGTATTAATTATTAAATAAACAATGAAACTTACAGGAAAATTATTGCAAAACGAACCATGAATTGGTTGCCTCTGAGAAGTATGAGGCAACATCGCATAATGGGCCGCTATAGGGTATCTTAGTACATTTCCAGTTTGATCTATGAGAATAAACATGTGGATTGTACAAATAAAAAAAGAAAAGTGTATTTGTGCTTATATTTGTATTTTTTATTGAAATTTGCTCGTTGCAAAAAAAAAAAAAATATAATATACTTACTGGGTAATAATCTAGGATGTTGTAAAAATTGAGGATGAGGAAATCTCATGTTTGGTGGTAAAACAACAGGATGTGGAGGTGGCATACCCAAGCCTGGTGGAAAGCGTGGTGCTGCAGACAAAGATTCAAACAAAAGCGATCCATCTGATTTTGGTTGTTGTTGTTGCTGTGTCTGAATAGGTTTATTCAATTTAGGTGGTATCCTATTTGCAATGAATCCTTTCTCCAATTGTTCAACAGTACAAACATTGGTTAAAGTGGATGGTAAAGTTAACGGTGGTCTGGGTTTAGGAAGGGCTAAGTTGGAAGGGCTATCCCAAACTCCAGGACGCGGAATGATACCTTCTTTCTCATCTAGTACCAAATGGGATAAATTATCTTCGATATTTGTATCGATTACTACATTCTGCAACAATAATTATATGAGTTTAGCTAGTTTGCCATTCAGATATTGTATATAAAAAAAAGAATAAAGCTTCGACTCATTTGTTTACTTTTTTGTCCGAAGTACCCTGATGACGGCTGGATTCTGTAATTTCTGCGAGTTTCTCATGGTCCTTCTCCCAGTCGCCAATAGTGGCTTCAGAACCAAACGTTTCATCATTCAAAGCATCATATTCTTCCTCTTCTCCAAGATCATCTTCCTCAAACGGACACTCGAGGCCATCCTCTAAACCGCTATTCTGTGTAAATCAAGGAAAACAAAACAAGGTAAATAAAACAGAAATGTTATTAAAGAAACAATTTATCAGATGTACGCTATTAAATAAAAATTAATTCTTTCGAACGCAAGCTAGAGAAAATTTCAACAATAGAAGTGTATGCGAGCAGTAGCGAACGATTTGACGAACGTTCATTCTCCTGATTTCACTGAAATAATACGTATACGAGTCGTCCAATGGTGAACTAGAAAGAAAGGAAACGGAGGAATAAAAATGAATACAACGATAATTGGCAGGAAGATAGCAGTGTTAATGACCTTTGAAGGGATCAAACGTTGGCGAGGTTATGCGACATACCTCCATAACGACTCGAGGCAATACGTACTATGTATTTTAGAAATGATATATGTATACATAAAGAAATAATATGCGAACTCGAGGTACCAGGAATTTGCTAAATAAACTTCGTCGATGTACATATCGTAACCAGGCTATCCATTGTCGAGAAATTGCACGAACACTGTTAAATTCATTTTGCTCTGGGAAAACCACAACGCGACTCTCGGTGAAAAAGTTGTGCACGATCTCGCACTTTCGTCGCCGTGTTTTCCACGTTTTTCAAACAGAGTTGAGAACAAAAAGATACCTTCGATAGAAACCGGCTTACTTACTGCAAGTGACGTATCAAAACCGAAAAAGAAGTCTGCCATTTGTTGAAATTAAATGTGCAAAATGACATGTTCTGACCAAACGTCAAGCGATACGAAATGCATCAGCTGTCATGGCGGTTATACTGTATAAATTCGCAGCCGCATTCTAGATGTCGCGGTCGTTTCTAGAAAAGAGAGTTAAAGCTATAGAATATTTATCATTTTGCGTATGGGATACTCGAACAAACTGTACAATTGAAAAATCGTACTGAATTTTCTCTAACAGGAATATTATCGTTATCGTACGTGTACGTTTTTCTCAATTAAATCTATGGAAACAAAAACCTATCGTAAAGCGTGTGGCACAATCGCCATTACGAATATCAAGCTACTCTTAGATTACGTACTCACATACTCATGTGCTATTTATTAATTGGAGATAATTTGCGTTCGAAACGTACCTTAAACATATAATAATAATAATAACAATTATAATGATGTAGATGATGATGATGATGATGATAATAATAATAATGATAATTATAATAATAATAATAATAAAAGAGGGGAGTATTATATTAAAAACGACGAGTGAATCGAATGTGCATTTTTATTGCCATCAAGTCTTTTTAAATCGTGCTAATATTCTTTAAATTTCTTCATCCTAATTTTTTAACGTTGAACGATGATCCACGCGTTAAAGAACGTTAATGTCTAATCGCTTAATTGGCGGACTGTGCAAGCTCGATACCCCGTATACCCTGAAAAATTTCCAAGTATATAATAGAGTAATGTGTATACGCACGATCGTGTTGGGCTCGGGATACAGAACTGGGCGCGCTTGTATATGCGCCTGCGTGTGCGCCACGCGCGAAACGTTAGCGCGGCGAACAGGCTCACGTTCTCGAGGAGCGCGCGCGTTATCGAGCTCGAAAACGAAATCGCAAGTTACTTAAGTTACTTAAGTAGATTCAACGGATGCTGCCAACGGTTTAAACGCTGCTAGTGACGTGACAGTCGTCCAACGTGGCTAGACTGCTGGCCCTCAACGACGCCAGACTCAAGGAACTGTGATTCAAAGTATTTATGCCATGAGGATCTTCGCAATGCAGGTACAATCGTGAACTAACGGACTTGTGACAGTCGGGACACAGACGTTTCTTCTTCTTGTCGCGTCTCTTCAAAATGTCGTATGCACACCTGCAAGTCGCACGGGGTTCGGTGTGAAGTTAGTAAGAACGACCCGAACCAAAGTAAAGAGGGAAATTTACGTTTTCGATTTCGCTTCACCTGGCATGTAGTATGTGAGAGCAGGGCAGCGCTTCCAAAGAGTCGGCCTCGAGGCCGAATGGCTCGTTGCAGCCACCGCATCGCAATTCCAAGTCTTCCTCCATTGCCATGGCTAATCTCTCGTGATGAGCCTTCTGTTCCTCGTCTCCGAGAGAACCGTAAATTCGCGAGAGCCTCGATCTCACCGTTCGTACCAGGAACTACGTTCCAGAGAAAGGGAAAAGAGAGAAAGAAAGAGAGAGAGACAAACAGACAGAGAAAGAGAGAATACAGTTGTGTGTGGTGCAATAAGGATTGGAAAGGTAGGGAACAATAGAGGTGAGGGATCAATTAAGAGTAGAAAAAAAAAAGAAAAAAAAAACGAGAAGGCGAAGATGAAGCATCTCTTACCTTCGCACCGACTGATCCAGCTACTTCAAGCAGCCTGGTATTGAATTCAAGAGGACGACAGTTGCATATTTTGTGTTGGAGTCGGAGAGCTTCGAGACACCTCGCGGCACCGTCCATAGCCTCCATTTGACAGAGTCGGTCTCCGGTCGCTGCCGCAGAACCCATTGCGCTCTCGTACTGTCGAAATGCTTTCTACGACCAATTAGACACGTAATACGTAACTGTGCATTTTGTTTCTTTTACCCGGTAATAATTCGTTCGTTCAGTTTTTCGTTTCTTGTACGTTCTACATGCTTACATTTATATCAGATTTTTTCCTATAGATATCTCCCATTATTCGTATACTCCTGGCATAACTAGCCTGATCTCCGGAAACGAGGGACAATCGCGTTGCCTCCTGTAGTAACACAAGTTCACGAAATTAAAATATACAATGAGAATAAGAAACAGCGGGCATTAGATGGAAGCGGCGAGCGTTTAGATGTCGAAGATTGCCTACCGAACAGTAATCGTGGGCATCGCCGAGTTCTCCTTTTTTCCGAAGCGCCGCTGCCATTTGGAGAAGAGCTGCCCTGTGATGTCGAGAGTTTAAGTCGCCCAATTGCAAGCTTCTCGATAAGTCGTACGCTCTAGCCGCGTACCGAGCACTCTTATCGGCGTCATGTAATCTGCAGAACAGCTCCGACAAACCGACGTATACCTGCGAATTAATAAACGCGCATGTACACGAAGAGACATACCCAATCATTTCTCCCTCAATCATTTCACATGTTGTTGCTTACCTGCAATTCTAACGACGGGTCTTGAATCGAATGAGCAATCTTGTGAGCTCTTTGAAAAGCTTCCAAAGCTTTGCAAAATCCTGCTAGCTCCAAGTGAACTCTGCCTACGGTCAGATGAACCAATCCAGCAGTCGCGCACTGATCGCATTCATTGTACAAGCTGCGAGGCAACGTATAGAATAATATCTATCGTTCATATCCTTGCCGAGTCGACGAATCGAGCAATGGCGACAAAACTCGAACGTGTACTTATGGTACATAGAGCGAATACCATTTTAGAGAAAGAGATGGATACCTATGTCTGGCATAGTCCAAGGCCCTATCGAGCGCGCCCAATCTTTCGTGCGCCCTCGCTAGATTTAAGTACGCCTCTGCCCGCATGTTCGGCGAATCCAATTCCTCGGATATGCACAATTGTTTGTGCCCGAAATCGATGCTATCTCTGGAAATACAGGCATACAATGAGAATAATCGTAATCGCGGCATTATGCTAGTGTGTTTCTAATTTGTAATCGGTAGAATGAAGCAAGATGTCGGACGACGAGTTTCGATCAAGATCGGGAGTTCCATTCGTGGCGAGGTCGAAGTGCACTGAATGCCCTTTCAGTGGACAATGAGCGTAACGAGCATCCGCAAGCAATAGCTAACGTGAGGTTTGTTGGTTGGTTAGGCCGTTGGTTAGCTGACCAACTGGTTGGCTGGCTGGTATCTTTCCCGTATCTTGCTTCTCGCGTCCAGAGAGACCAATGAAAAAGCTTGGTTAGCGTGTCAAGGATCTTCGAACGTGTCTCCTTTCAAATGTCGTGCGTCTCACTGACTAAATACTATCTCTTGCTTATAATAATAATATACTATCACTCTGTTAAACTTATTTCTCTTTC
Organism: Frieseomelitta varia; assembly: GCF_011392965.1. NCBI lineage: Eukaryota > Metazoa > Arthropoda > Insecta > Hymenoptera > Apidae > Frieseomelitta > Frieseomelitta varia. The sequence continues at coordinate 71,622 of NW_025110808.1, read as the reverse complement.
TGGTTCGTAGTTTAAGCTACGTGTAAGGCTGACAGTGATCATAACGATGAAGAGGATTTAACAGCCTCGGTTTCGACGAAACATCGTCATCGCATTTTTCACTTTCTTACTTTCTTTTCTTTTCATTTCATTCGTCTCTCCACCATTCCTATCCGTCTCTCCCGTTCTGCCTTCCTCTTGACTCTATTGTCCTGTTCTCCATCCTAGTTTTCATTTATTCTGACACCAAGACCACTCGTCTCTGATTACGACTCGAATTACGCACAAGAAACGAAAGATCTTTAAGCAACGTTCAAATTTGACGAAAAAAGAAGAGAGAGACACGAGCTTTAGATTTGAAAGTTCGAAGGGAATTTGCGAGGCTATCGAAGTGGCTTGAAGCACAGAATTATTCCGTTCGATCTTTGAATACGTACCTGTACTTGCCCCAATCCATATAAGCTTGGTACAAATAGCCGAGAAGAGCGAATTTATCCTCTCGTTGTCTGATGTTCTTCAAAGCGCCTTTCCATTTGCGAACGGCAGCCTGTTGTTTATGAGCGCGGTACAGTTTCAAGCCTTGTTCCACCTGAAACAAGCGAAATAACCACGCGTGGAGACTGGCATTCGTTCGGAAGTAGCGGGTTGTTCGCGGCTGCCCTCGTACCACCCGGAAAACGAAATCGGTCGCGTTACGCGTTTCCAAGTGCCGTTTGTAACGTCGCGCGTAACATCGCTAAGCTAAAGCGACGAGGGAGAAGGTCGTATCGATTCGGCCTTGAACTTCCTCCACCGGTGGTTTAAGATCCGCCGATCCCGTGTAACATAAATAGCGCACGGTCGACCTCGGCGATACCGGAGGGAGCAAAGCGATCAGACTACGACGCGGTAACGCGTAAACGTAACGCAACTTAACGTGCTTGACGAGCTTCAAGCGCTTTCCCGATCAACCGGAAACCTTTTCCCTTCCTGACTCGTTCCTCCTCGTTCCCATCCTCTCTCTTCCTCTCCCGTTTTTCTTCTCTTCTCTTTTACGGATGATGCCGTAATCGCGTGATCGCGCGTCCGTCCGCAGGTTACGCGACGCAAGGATGCAAGAACACGAATTAACAGGGATCGATTTTACAGCTAGCGTGACTCGCAATCAACGTCGCGTGCATTTCGTTCGAGTTCTCGACAATGACCGTGAGGGCGAGAGAAGGGGGAGAAGAAGTGACGAGGACACGGCTGCGCGCGGAGGTCGCCGATCGCGATAAAAAGAAAAAAAAAAAAAAAAGAAAGAAGAGAAAAAAATCACAGTCGCCCTAGATAGATAGATAAATCCGTGATGCTGTTTTTACCCGTCTTCGCGCCATGTGCTGGTCCAAGCGACGTCTACAGCCTACCAGACATTCCCACAAACCAGAGCCGGACCTGCCGTTCTGGTAATGGCCGTTCCCATTCGAGTTCTGATGGTGATAGTCCTCTTCGGCGAACTCGCAGACATCCAGCGGATGCCGCGATCCGTCCGGACTCCCCAGCAAAGCGGTCGCGGAGAGTTGATGACTGGCCGGTCCGCTGTAAATTTCCAGCAACGATTTGTTCAATTCTCTCGCCGAGTGCATTTTCCTTTCTCGACACGCCGGCCAAACGAGCACGACCGCGTCGAGATCGAGGAACGCCTGTATCACGCGGTGTCACCGAAGACAGTTTGGCATCGTTCCATCCGCCGTATCTGGATTTTCTTACCGCCAACGTATCTATCTACGTTTTCGGATCAACGTACCACCGCATTGCGACCCCTCGGCCTTCTATTCTCCAGCTACTATTATCTTGGAACGCGATCGCGTTCGCCGATCACATCGCCGACAGAGCGATCCCGTTGTCGCGCGTACGACGGAATTTATCAACTTTACGACGTGATACGACGCATCTCTATTTGGTTGCAGCGGCAATAACAACAACAATAACAATAACAACAACAACAACAACAAGAACGGCAGTAGCAACAGCAATTAGTCGCTGTGGCTGCTACGACTACGGCGGTGGATAATATCGGAGAGGCGCGCGTATCCGATCGCGGAATTCCGTTTGCCAGCTCGAGACGAACGACCTGTGTGCTAGTCACCGTGGGCGAGGCACCTGTGACCTCTTTTCCTGACCTATATACCAACTTGCCGAGTACCGCCGCGGCACCGCGACAATTGCCCCTCCCGTTCCGTTTCCTTCCGCGTTTCGGCACTCGGGAGGAACCCGAAACCCATTTCGAGCAGGCAAACGAATCGGTCCACTCGACTCCCCCTGTCCGAATGAGTTTTCTCCTTTTTTTCTCTCTCTCTCTCTCTTTCTCTCCTTTTCTCGACTTCGGGTCGATACTTGCCCGAGGTAATCTCTCGAAGAGATAGATTCCCACGACATGATTGCTACTGCTTTTCCTCGTTACTTCGTCCTTCGGTATGCGTGTTCCGATACACCCGCGAGACAAGAGCATATCGATTTCCCGTGGCTCGATCTCAACTTCCCTCGTCGGCAGCGGCATTCCTTCGACGATGCACGCGAATCGTTGTCGTCCCGAAACGGCACAGCATGTTCCTCTTGTTACGTCGCGTCGACGCTCGGTGTGCCATTACGGGTGTACGTGCGGCTCGTCGGCTCGACTCTTTCAATCTCGCGACTACTCGTTTCGGATCTCGAGTCGAAGAAAATCCAGGACTGAGTCGACTGGCAATGATCCTTCCGCTACGCCTCCAACGTGCGCGACGATAACGCCGATCAAGCAGCGAAACAACGTTTGAGGTAGCTTCGTTCAGCGACGCATCCTTGCGTTATCCTTGCGTTTGGACGAGTTTCTCTTTTGCGTGTCGACGGAGTAAATTACGTTCGCGCGATTCGGAAAAATAGAGCTTCTGCCTTCGCGAATCTTTGTACTTGCGTTTTAATTGAGCATCGCGCGAAAGAACTTGCTTTCCGAGAGTTTATCCAGCGTGATTCCCACGGACAGGCCGAAAAGGGATTGATATAGTTGGAAAGAAATAGATGGATACAAAGAGAAGAGATAGAGAGAGAGAGGGAGAGAGGCGAAGAAGGAAGAAAGGAAGGAAGGAACGGAGGAAAGGAAGAGAGACTGAAACGAGAAGAATTGGGCCACGGGGGTGGGTGGTGGGTAACGCGGGACGGGATGTATTCGACGAGTGCCAGGAATCGAGCCACACGTAAAGGGATCGACTATCAAGCAGCAAATAATTAACGTCCTGGCAATTTATTTTCAATTCAACTATCTTCGTACGACCCAATCGACCGTGTACCTGCCCGATCGAGCGATATCTCGGAAAGCCACGACTCTCGCGCTTTACTATAATATACTTGACTCTTTGTGCTTCCACGCTTCGAGCGTTCCAGGCCTTATCCCCCTTTCCTATTAAATCTGATTATCGTTAAATGCATAACATTTCTATAATCTGTGACGTAGTAACGAGACATATAGATATATTCGCGCGCGCTGCTGAATTTTCGGTCACGTACTCGTGTCTAAGTACTCGTGCGAGCCACGAGAACGTGCATTTGTGTGTGTATATATATATATATATATATAGATATATATATATGTATATGTATATTATATCTGTATGTATGTATGTATGTATATATATATATATATGTATATATGTATATACGTAACAACTATTTGTATGTATCGAACACAATGGTACTAAAGATAAAGCAAGAACACGACCGAAAAGGTTCGGCCGTAACGCATCGCGTCGTTAACTCGTCCGTTTCATTGTCCGAAATGATCGTGTCACTTGCTCGATCTCGATCGACGACGCGCGATGCGTCGCAACGAGCTACTCAACCGACACGGCGTGTGTCTCTCACGATCAGGCTCCCTCGCTATGCCGATTTCTCCCGCGTAACTTCTCGATCATCGATTCGTTCGTTCTGTTTCTTTGTTTCTCGTCATCTCCAGCTTTGTCCCGGGGTAGCTGATTGAAATGTAGTCGCGCGCGCGGCAGCGCGCGCCTACACAAACACCCACGCACCTTTGACTCGAAACTTCAGACAATCGGGGCGAAGTGGAAGAAATTCGCGCGAGATCAAAGATTATTCCTTGTCTTTTTAATCCGCGACGATCGAGACGGCTCCGACGCCTACTGAGTGACGCGATCACTGAGCGAATTAGGTAATCGCGAGTCTGCCACCCTTTCCGTCTCGCGTACCGAAAAGCGAAGCTCGTTTCTCTCGTGCTTTATGGATATTAAAACATCGAACGAGAGTCTTCGAGACGAAGGAGTCGACTCGGGATCGTAACGGCGGCCGAGACTGATAGAGAGGAGGTTCTCGTCGATGACGATATCCAGCGTCGATTCAAAGCTGCGGGAAACTCAGCTTTCAAATCTGTCGCTGCAAGTTCCAGGTTGGCGAATCGTACACGTTTGGGATTAAAACGCGTGGTGTCGTGGCATCTCGGGTACGTGGGATTGGTAACAGCGACGATCTCGTTCGGTTCAAGACGTCTCCACATGCCGTTGCCTGACACCCTCTTTTCTCCCCTTTCGCAACTTCTCTTCTCTATCGTTGCCCGATCTACACCTCTTCTTTCTGCGTCTCCTTCGTGTTGCTTCGCCTTGCCGCCGCGGATGACGTTTGTCCGATTACCTCGAACAGCGACCTCGAGCGCGCGTCGCGCGTTCCACCGGCGATGGGACGGTCCGAAAAGCTCGGAAACGCGGTCGAATCGTTACGGATCGCGATCGGATCCGCGGTTCGACTGTTCCCGAACCGTCGGGAGGATGTCGTCCACCTATCGTTGCCTCGTGTACCGTGCTCGCCTCGCGAAAATCAACCGGCAATGGTCGGGGTAGAACTGTCGCGCCCGAGCCGCAGCAGCCCGCAACACACGACCCGACCGATTCTCTCTTCTCCTTCCCAACCACCTCTCGCCCCCTCGTAAACCCCTCACAAACCCCTTGCAAACCCCTCGCGAAACCCCTCTCCTTTCTCTCTCACTCTCTTCTCTTCCACCCCCGGCCCATGCTCTCCTCTCAACCCCTCCCTCCCTGCTCTCTCTCTCTCACGCCCTCCGCTCCCCTCGTCGTCTTGCTTCTCTTCCACGCTTTCCAATACCATCCACTACCCTCTTCGCGTCGTCACCCTCGCTCTATGCTCTCGCTTTTCTCCTCACCTCCTGCCGCATCGCCCTGCCACGTTTTACCTCGGCTCTCCTTTCCACCGATCATTGCCATTCCCTCTCCCTCCTCCTCCACCCCCCCCCCTACTCCCTGCAACCCCTGCTCTATTCTGTCCTCTTTCCCTTCCTGTACACGGGTACACATGTACACACACTCGCGGGGATGCGCGAGCGATCGAGCACACAGAGGAACGGAATCTCTTCCGTATCCGGCAACGGCCCATCCCTACGTGCTTTTCGGCTCTTCTAGCCTCGTTGCAGCTGCCAACGATTCCTGTCCGATCTTCCTCTTTCACCTCGGACTCCTCTCGTCTTTCGCTAGCGGAGACGAGACTCTTTTGCCGGACGTTTCGACAAATCACCGAACAGAGCGAACATCAATGTCGCAAACAAGCATTCGACACCGTCTTTCCACGAAGGACGTGGATACACTCTGGAACGAAAGGGTCCGCTCATCGTCCACTCGGAGAGAAGTAAATCGAAGTGAACGGGTAGGGAGAGACAAGCAGGCGGCGTGCCGGCGTTAATTATCTAACTTGACCCGCGAGTTTCCCTAAAAATGGGCGAGGCATTGCCCTTTCCTGAACTTTCAGCTTTGCCGGATGAGGTATCCCAGCCAACCGAATCCTGAAAGGAGAAGAGAGTGACCCGTTTTTCATCTCGCTCCTCTGATCCGGATCGTTCGCGTTGCGCGCGGTTCTCCCTCTTCGTTTTCGACACGATCGTCGCCGAGCCGCTCCGAGATTTCACGAGAACCGTGGCCGTTCACGGGGGTGCAATACAGAACCACCACCACTACCACCACCACCACCACCACCACCACCACCACCATCACCACCACCCCTGCCACACGTATCAAACTTTCTCTTCGTGCTTAGCTACTTACTACCATTTACATGCATACGTGTTATACTTTTGTCGACTCAGATATGCGCTTCTACACACGAATTCCCGTTCAATGTGCTTACGTCACGAGCACCGTGTTATTCTCGCAGAAAACATTGTTATCTCGCCGCGTCGATAGCGGATCCACCGGCAAGATCCACCGCGTTTCTCGCGAGACTGAAACTCTCGCGTTGGCTCTTCCTCCCTTGCGTCTCATTCCTTCCAATTGTACCGCGACGTTTTGCAGATCTACGTGAAATCTTTCGTGAACTGTAAAATGCCGCTTGTCACTCGCGCCGGTGTCCCTTTCCGCGATGTCGTTTCGCTATGTAGGTAAAGGGGCCACCGGTTCAAGGTCGATCTTAGTCATTCGTAGAATCTAGCCGGCGTGTTCGTATTTCTCTGTCGTGTCGCTCTGATTCGAAATTCTCTCCTTCGTTTCTCCTCCCCGCCCCCCTCCCTCTTCGAGCCTCGTTCAACGATCGCTCGTTTCTTTTCGTTTTCCCGTCCGATTACACGGAAATTAATTTCCCGCGGTTCTATTTGATTACGCGGAAATTAATTCCACGTTGTCCGTCTCTGGGGAGGGAGGTACGCCTCTGGAAGCTTTATTCCGTTCGATACGCTCGAAGTGGCTCGAGGGGGAAGAGAAAGTCGATCGCGTCCCTGACGCGTCAAAGTACGAAAAGATACGATGGCATCCGTCGCGCTGCCTCGCTTCGCCTCGCGATCAGTCACCATCCTCGTTTACCGTGTCAACGTAATTTCCACTTTGAATCTTTGAAGCTGAAGGCCAGCCTGTTGTAACTTTAGTCAATGGCCCGGTCGATGAAGAGATTTTCATCGGCGATCAAACACGCGAAACGAAAGCTCGAGATAGTTGGGGAGAAGAGCGGGGAAGCGGGAGGAGGGTTGCGCGTTTGAATCGACGAAAGCGACGTGAAGCAACGCGGAGGATCGCGAACAGGAGGATGGATCGTCGAAAGGAAAGCAAGCGGAGGAGGAAAGCAGGGTGTCGTGACGAATCGCGAGGAAGAAAACGGAAAGATCGGGAACGCGGTATCGACACACGGTTAAACCACACCCCGGTGTGACGAGATTTGACCAGCCATTAGATTCGAGCAGGGTAAGGAGAAGAGGCGGGACGATGCTGGTCGATCCCGGAGAATTTCCACGGTCTCTAATTGGTCGGTTTCTCGTCGAAAATAATCCATCTGGGTGTAACCAGCTGCTAAACGTAGCTCGTAAAGTGTTTGAACGTAGCTGGCTAGGCGTGTGGGTTTTGGCGGTCGTGGAACGTGGTCCTACCGAGCGCGAGCGCGAGCGCGAGCGCGAGTGCGAGCGTGAACGCGAATGCGAACGTGGCCGCTTAGGAAAGTCGACGAGAGCGTGTTCTCTTACGAGAGGAGAGCTTGCGGGCCGCATTCGCGCACGTTTCAGGGCCACGCGCCGGCTGTCGGAAAGCTCTCGTCGCACTCTGTGCCGTGACGGTTTCATTTTGCGCTTTTCACTTCACTTCACTTCACTCCGCTTCGTTAAAAACTGCCACTCGTCTCGTACACCTTCGGTTATCGATCGTCAATCTTCTTCACACATTCACACAGATCTGTACGATATTGTACATTTGCACTCGATTTTCCGAACAACGTGCGTGTATCTTTCGTTCGCGTGGCCATCATCTTCAGTGGGTTTCGATTTGTCTGAAAATCGAGCCCGGTCGTTCGATCGATCGATCCTTCGACAGGTCGTTAACGAGAACGGAAATGGTAACCGGAACGTGGCCGTTGCTCGCGACGATCGCGATCGCTCGTCGCGATACGTGGTGCTGCTCTCGACGTGAGAATTGATCGTATCGCGAATCACGAGGCTGCCCCGCGGAAACGTATTGGCGACGGAAGTGTCCAAGACGTGTTCCGCTTGGTTTCAAACCAAGGAAAAGGAAGAGGTGGAAGGGGCAGAAAAGGAGAGAGAGAAGAAGAAGAAGAAAGAGAAAAGAGACCGCGCGAAGAAGAGCCTCGTATCGATGTGTCTCGCGAAAAACGATGACTCTCGTGACAGACACGGTGTCTTACGCTTGTCAACCGGTTGGTAGACAATCCTACGACGTTTATCGCCACCATCACCTACAACTTCGTCACCATCATCATTTGCATCGTTACTATCACCATCGACATCACTATCATTATCACCATCATCATCATCATCATCGTAGACGACGAGACACGTACGCGTCTACCGATGATCCAGCGATCGAGTGCCTGCAAGGATACCTGTCCGAGGGAAACGTGGAAGAGGAACCGGGCAACCGAGTGATCGAAACAGCCGAGAACGACTCCGCGTTAGGATCTACCAGCTCTCATCGTTATCGGTAACGACAACACAACATCGTTTTCATTCTCGTCGAGAGGTTCGACAACTGTCGTCTCCTCTTTGTCATCTCTGCCGCTTCTTTCTCTTCTCTTCTTTCTTCCTTTCCTTTCTTTTCTTTTCTTTTTTCTTTTTTTTTGAGACTCGAAGCGAAATTCAAAACGCCAGCAACCGCTCCTCCATTGATAATAACTCGAGAATGAACTCGCGACGACGGTTTTATCGCACGTCCAACCATTTTCACTTCGTATTTCGTGCCCCGTTTAACCGCGTTTAACCATCTTGAATCCATCATCGCACCGAACCGTGCTCCCGTGGATCTTGTGTTGTCAACCACCTGGAACGATTCCAATTGGGAACGACATTCTTCGTAAAACACGGTGGTAGATGATCTCGCGATCCACGTGGAGCGGCGCAACGCGACAGTTTTTCTTAACTGTTCGACTGGTTCTCTTGCGAGGAAAGCAAGAGGAAAGAAAGGAAAGGAGAGGAAGGAGGAGAGGAGAAAAATAAAGGTGAAAAGGTAAAAGTTCGCGGTGGGTCGATAGGTCGCGAGCGTCGAAGTACGCTGTGGACTCGGACGACGCGTCGTCTGTCGTATCAGTGGATGCCTCGGCCGATCTCGGCGAGTCCGGCTCCGTGGAGGAGAGCACCGAGGGTAACGAATCGAACGAGCCAATCGAACCTAACGAATCGAGCGAAAGAAGCAACGAGTCGAACGAGCACGAGCACGAGCACGTGCCACATCCTCACGCGGCTCTAGACACCGCTGACACCGCCTCGACCCACGGACCACGCCGGTGTCTGCTCTGGGCTTGCAAAGCCTGCAAGAAGAAGACCGTCACCGTCGATCGAAGAAAAGCTGCTACCTTGCGGGAAAGAAGGCGTCTGAGAAAGGTTAGTTAGAAGCAGAGGTACATCCTACAGTGGGTCAAAATAGTATTGGCACATCTATTTTCATTTTTTTTGACGATATCTCTGTGAAAATATATAACAAAATCTGTTTCCACAAAGAATTTCTTACATACAAACGTAATGTATGCAACAGCAATTTCTAACATCATCTTGAGCAAGGTTTTTAATGGCAGTCGTTGTTCATTGTTACCGAAAGATACACAATTCTTCGGACACCATCTACACTTGATCTAGAATACTTGATCACATTCCTCAATTGCATATAGCTCTTTTACCGAAATGTTTTCCTTAACGAAACGCTGTTGATATCCTTTATGAATATTATATCAGAAAGTTATATTATTTCATCGTCTCAAAATGAAATTTTACGAATTTCTGACACATTGATCGTAGATCAATGGATTTTCGACATAGAAGTTTTTTCCAGTTATCGGTTTCATCCCGTGCAGCAAAAGTATTATTGCCTCTCATTTCGAAAGACTGCTTCTGGGACAGTAATTCACAGCGATTGTTGGAAAGCATACGCACAAATAAATAAAAATATGTATAAACGTCGTGTTGCAATGAATTTCACTGATCCAGACATTGATCCGAACGTTTATACATGAAATGTCGAACGATTAATGTCCGTAGAAATATTTCTACGTATCGACGAAGAGATTACCATTTTAATCACTACATAGCAGAATTTATGTTTAAAAATACGTACGATTTTGTCGAAAAATTAGACATTTCTTTTCAAAATAATAAACGAAAGAAAATAAATAAAATTGCGTGTAAAATACATACGTATGTATTATAGAAATTATGTATGTGTATTATCAAATAAAAATGAATGTCCAAACATTGTATTAAATTATGTAACTTTGAATAAACTTTTCTTGATAACAATTTTTTAAACAATAACGACTGTCATCAAAAACTTTCATTACACTCAAGATGATAATTTTGACAATACATTAAAAACTCGTCGAAATCGATGGTAGCTTTTTTAAAATAATCTCACTATACTTTGTAATAAATGGACCAAAACGATCTGCTAAAATTGAAACAAGATATATACCTGTATGTTCGTGTGTAATTAATACTTGGTATTTCATAAAATTTGAAATGAAATAAAAACTTTTAGAATGCAAATGGGAACATACAGACGTTTCAATCGCTTTAAAATTTCAACACGAAACGGAGACATAAAATATTATCGATATCTTAGCAGATACTCCTTTGGGATATCTATGACTGAAATATTTAACTGAATATATTTCCACTTCTATTTGTGATATATGTTATTATACAAGTGTGCCTAACATAAGATCAAAGATCAAAATTAGATTAAAGAGTCTCATTAGAAGTGAGATATATAGATATGTTTGACCGAATTTGAAGGCAAATATTTCACGCTGCAGATTAGCAGCGATTTATTTCATAATTTATTGGCACGTACGAATGAAAGCCCAATTGTACACGAAAATAAAGATACACGTAATCATACAAATTTATATATATATATGTATAAATTATATAAATATAATATATTATATTATATAAATTATATAAATATATTATATAAAGAATAATACAAGGAACAAATAGAAATAAAAGAGCAAAAAAACTAACATAAACCAATTGTAAGTATAATTTATTATTAATTGCGAAAGGGAAAAAGAAATCCATAGTAATCTATAGTTACTACATTTGCAGTTATAATAACTTGTGCAGAAAATTTTTAAAGACATCGACGTTCACCCATGAAAAATCCCTGTGATTTTGTATTTCACAATGCGTGTGATCGATCTCGTCTATCTTTCAGGTGAACGAGGCGTTCGAAGTTTTGAAAAGGAGAACGAGCAACAATCCTAATCAGCGATTGCCGAAAGTGGAAATTTTACGGAACGCGATCGAGTACATCGAAGGTCTGGAGGCGCTGTTGCAGAGCAACAGATCTTCCGTGACTCAGGATCATGATTCGACCGACAACGCGTCGGTAAGTATACACGAATTATCCTCCGATAATTCACAAAGCCCAAAACTGCACGAATTCAGGTGTTTCAACGTTTTTTCTTACGTGTTACACGGTGGCCATCTGTCGATTTCGTTGCTCTATCATCGCCAATTCTCCCGTAGAAATTATTCAGTGTTCAATGTTCAAGCGAGGGGAACGAATTCGACGGAATAACCTCTCGAGAACCGGCAAAGCCAAACACGTGTCGGACACGTGACTATGACGCGCTCGCATATGAACATTAAGTTCCACGGTTAGACATCTTTTTGCGACGTCCGGAAAGGGAAAGTATAATCGTTGGACGCGTCGTGCATTGTCATACTTTCACGCGTGGATTCGACTCGGGCACATGAATAAATTAACGAGACGCGAGTTTCCTGGAGAACCAGGAAAAGCAGCTCGGTTAAAATTGTGAAGAAGTTGGAAATAAAAGAATTCGGCCGGCTGGAACAGCTAAGAGTTAAGCTAGTCGGCTACTTCGGGATTCTTCTCGAGGGGATTATACAATGAAATATATTTTCCTGGTATTTCGTATCGCGCAAACCGGTCGACTCGTATCCTTGCTAAATATAAGCTCGGTTCTGCGCATCGATTCGTGCCACGTTAGCGCACGCTTTTCTTCCATTCCGAATGAAATTTCGTTAGCTTAGAGCTTGGCTCGCTATCATTGTTGCTGTTCTTTAAAAAATGAAGTTCGATATTTCGTTGTACGGTACAAGGGAGAATAGAATATCGCAGGATACGAGCATCGAGGGAAAGAATCACGGAATCGAGAGCAATACGATATATACTTGAAACGATTGTATAGAAGACGGAAAGCGTATAGGTTGCAAAGAAAGCGAGAAAAGATTAGAAAAATCTAGTATGTGGGGAAATTTGACAGTAAATGATCTTCGATCGAGGATTTTCATTGCTTTTGGATAAACAATGGAGAGATAAACTAAAATAAGATTTTTCTATAAAGTACCTCTGACCGTGGTATTACTAGCGACCAGAGGATGATTCTAAAATATTAAGTCGAAGAAAAATAATGAAAAACTGAAATTCAAGTTCTCGAAGAATTTCTCAAGTACATATACATATCTGATTTTAATTAATTGTGGACTTAACAGAAATGAATAATCGTTAAATGGTTATTCTACTTGCGAAAGTAGATGAGAAACATTGATTTTTCTGTTTAAGGCGATTTTGTTTCCAGGAAAGAGTTTAAATATTTAGTTAAGAATTAGTTTGTAAATTTGATTCTTATGAAATTGAAGCCTTATGAAAAAATTACATTCGCTAGTAGAATAACTTTCTGTTCGTTATTTATTACTGACCAGTCCAGAATCAGTTAAATTTAAGTACTTGATAAATTTTCAAGCTTGATTCTCTCGAAAACGGAGAGTCTTGAATTAAAAATTTCATTCTTTCCTCTCGACTCGTTTTTACATCTCGTTCATCATTTATATAAGAATTAGTTAAATTCAAATGTACTTGATAAATTTTCAAATTCGATTTTCTCAGAAAGTTCTTTCTTCCTTTCGACTTATATTTGCGCGTAAAGTCATCCCCTAACCGATCGTGCCACAATAACAGGTACACCCTGTACATTCGAGAAATTCAACTTTAAAAGAAGACAACTTGTATCGACCTCCGACATCGGGGACGCGAAGCTATCTTCCAGAACAAACATCGTGCTTATTTAAAGCAGCCGTTTTACTCGTGAGCACCAGCCGGCTAACGTATCCTACTTTACGATAAAAGCTCCTCGATTTCACTTCGCGTCTCGTTCCCAAGCCGCGTCGCGTCGCGTCCACAGTTTCATCGCGTTCATCTTCCAAAAAAGCCGCGGTCGTTTTCTCAAACTTGTACCAACGAAGCAGCAGCGTTCCGATCAAAAGTCAAAACATCGCACAAACCGTGCTCCATCTTTTTTCTTCTATCGCCACTCGCGTTGCGCTGGAAGGATTTTCTCCAAATCCTTCGGCAATCTCGAATTTAGCGCGTCCACCGAGCGCAATTTTGAATCTCCTCCCAGGTAGAACTATTATCTTCGCGGAAAGTACATCTGGTTGACGATGGCCTTTTGTAACAAATCGCGAACGCATGAACGTAAGTACTTTACGTATGCACGCACTCACGATACGAAGCAATGAACACTGCGGCAACGAACTGCCTTTACTCCAAGAATAGTCGCCTGCGACGACGTATATAGATATACACTGAAACGGATACAATGTGTATACGATTTTTAGTATTTGATAGAAGGCGAAGAAAGCAATATCTATCGGCAATTTATTCGAGAAAGTTACCCTTCTTCTTGATAAGCTTCTCGTACGTTGATGCTGAACATTGATAATTTAATAGGTTGAACGTCTGCTATGCTAATTGATTTGTAGTTATTTTTCTGGTTTTCTGAATTTAAATTGCTCTTCTACCTCTTCGTCGTACACTTTGAATTACAAGTACACTTTGACCGTTTCATTTCCGGCTCTTCATTATTAAAAATCCACTAAAAGTGACTACTATCGCTATTACACACATTGCTTTTTGAGTTTCAGAAATGATTAAAAAAAGAAAACATTTGTAAAGTAGAATAGTAATATGAAAGATTTTGGTTTAGAAAACGCAGCTAATAAACGAGGATAGTATATTATAAATTGTTGAATTACCACTAGAGAACTTGCATTGAAGTTACAATACAGTGGAATTTATTTAGAATAAAAACGTGCGAACTCTTCGTTCAACCAGATACAATCGTCAAATATTTCTCGAAACTTGTTTGACAATTTTGGTTCGATTTTCTTTAAAAAAAAAAAAAAAAAAAAAAAAACAGCAAGTGAAATCCTTGATCGTAACACGTGGTTACGCGACGCAACAATTCGAGACACTGTGCGATATTTATATAACCTAACCGAACATTTCCGATAGGTTTTTATTTCGCGAGCGATCCGATATACCGATATCACCGACCATTGTTCTGTACAGAACAAGAATACTGCAAAACTGTATCGAAAAGAAAGAATAAAATCTATTCATTCAAGGCTTAAATTTAGCTGATTCTGAATTGATCAGGAATCAATAAAGAAGGTTATTCCACCTTCGCCAAAAATATAGGGTACAATTTCTTCACAAACGTGCCGCGAAGAAATTCAATTTGAAAATTTAACCAAGCGCATAATCAATTTTTAACTACGAGCCAATTCTTGGCTATATTCAAACTCTATTTTCAGGAAAATTAAATTTTAAAACTCTACGTGTTTCATTTATTCTCGGAGATAAAATAACTTCTGCCGTTCGTTATTCGAGCAGACTCGATAAATTACAATTCTCTCTCTCAAAAAAAAAAAAAAAGAAACAAAGTCTTCGATGAACAAATATTTTCTGCTCGTGTCATTCTCGCTTGTAGAGTAATCATTCCGCAGTTGATTGCCCACCGAGGTATGCGGGAACACCTCCGTGCAGTATACTCATAATTTACTGGAACGGTTAGAGCCAATAATCGCAGAAGCTTGGTTCGTTATTTGCAGGATGCAGCTTCTCCGCGATACGTGACAGAACGACTGAGACAGTTCTCGGACCCTCTGGCGAGGTTTCAACCCATCAACGGTGAGTGAGATTCTATCCACGAAACGGTAATTTTCGTTCGTGTCGCTACGCTGAAAACGCGTGGAAAGACAGGAAGCGACTATTAAGGAGCGTGCGACCCATCGACGACCGGCTTCTCTAGGCCTGTTCGCGCTCGACTCGATTCCAAAATGGTAGGGGGATCGTAGCGCGCGCGATATACTGGTATTTTTAAGTAGATTAATGCTTGACACGAGACGGAGCATTAAGCAGATCGGTATTAACGAGTTTTGTCACCCTTGAGTGACACTCCGTTTCTATTCCGTTACACTCGCTGCTATAGATAGCCCACCCGTGAGTTCCCGAGGACGAATGCAACGTCCTCCCATCCCGATACAGTCGACCGCTCGCGTCTCACTCGCGACTCCTCTTCGCGGGCTCGCGTTACTCGCTCGCGACACAGTCTGCAAGCCACGCGCCACGCGTCACGGTTCACGGTAGCACATCGTGGTACCACCCTCTACACCCTACCTTAACACTTGCACTTCCAGCGAAACGTGAAGATCGCGAAACGAGTGTTCCACGCGCGGCCAGTCCCCGTATTTATCTCTCTCTCTCTCTCTCTCTGTTCGGCTGGATATCGCTCGATGCTCAACCCCGTTTCTTAGCTATTTTCGCGCCCGATATTTCACCAGATCTGCCTGTTTTTCCGACCTGCCGAATACACGGTGGAATTAATTGGCCCAGTTTCTCGAAATAGATCACCTCTCGTCTCCGCTTTCGCGCGAATCTCTTGCGCTAGGGAAATTTTCGCACGAGCAAATCGAACGGAAACGCGGGGCGGCAACGCGGATACGCCGCTTTCGAAAACGGGGAAGAATCATCGGGGATATACTATACGCAGGCTATACCCGTGCAGCACACTTGCGCCAATTTTCATAGCGTCGCCGACTAAGCCCGTATCCCTTCGCGAGCCAAAACCAACGCTCGGATAATCCCGCTGTTCCTGATCGTTAAAATAACTCGAGATTAATTAGCGTTAATGAATATCTGGCTATTGGGCACCGTGAAACATATTTCAAGTCAGTGGGAAGAAAAACGACGCGTTTTCGTTTGCCGCGGGGACGAGTCGCAGAATCAGTGAACGTGCGCGAACAAACGGCCACCCATAATCTCGAGAAGCCCGGTTCGCCGAGTTCTTTTCTCTTTTTTTTTTTTTTTTTCCAACGGCTTGCCTCGGCTATCAGAGTAACGATAACTTTGAGCGGTTTGGACACCAACTTGGAGGAGCAGGTAACAAGGAAAAGAGCGATACACGGGAGAGAGGAGGAGAGGGAAGGAGAGAGGGAAATGATGGCAGTTGAAATTCATGGCACGAGTTTCTCGTTAAACGCAACAGTCTATAATTCACGATCACACCGCGACGCGTTCGCCAAGTTGGAGTCGTCCACGAATCGGGGAGAAAAAGAGTTTTGCGAGCGCCCCGCGGTAGGAATAGACGTCGTTGCAACGATGAGAAACAAGTTCTTCTTTGGGAACGGGCGGCTTGACGATGCCAACGGATTTATCGAACCGTAACCCACTAACGTGGATCCTGATTATTTCGATCAATGTTCCAAGCGTTGCGTTATGCCACGTAACGCAATCACGTTCGAGACGTTCATTTGCCAAGATCGGTCGACTCTCCGGGAAAAAGAAGCGGTGAATTCTTAAAATTGGTTCTTCTTAAAATTTAAACGCGAACAGAAATCACGCTTAAGTATACGGAAAATATTTAGATAATAAAGTACGTAGAACAGAATATTCTTGGAATAATTATTTGTTATGCTACGGTCGAAAGGACTTTTGCCATTTAGCGGTAAGTCTAATTATTAAAGAAATATATTTCCAACACAAAGCCACGCTTTGGCATTAAAATTTAAACAAACATTCAAAAAGTGGAGTTAATTAAATTTTTGCCTGCGATACAGAACGATTTACAGAATTTCGAGTATTTTTTTAAAAAAAATTTCTTTAGAAATTTACCATTACTTTTTCTGTACTATCTACGTTATCTACCATTACTATCTTAGAAAGTTACCATTTACTTTCACCTCGTTACTAGACTGCGAATTTTTATGCATTTCAAATTTTTATAAATACAACCAAAGAAATGAAACCTGGAGAGAAATTCATTTCTTCTGAATACTGCAACTACTGTTATATGTATATTTTTGGATATTGGACAGTGAAGTATTTTATAACGAAAGAATTCGTTCTAGAACCTTGTTCGTTATAACGTTCATTTGTTCATAGAATACAACAATATACGCATCGCGAGTTTAATTCGTGATATTTAAATTTTATGGATCTCGCACGTGTCTAAATTTATAAATTTCATTTCACAAAATCGTGAATTGCATTTCCATGCGTTCGTTGTTATATTTTAACTTGGCGTTCGTTTCTGCATTTTTGCATATCATATGCATCTTTGCGTCTTCAAAGTGATGCACAAACGTGATGCATAAAAATTCGCATTCTACTCGTCAGTTGCGTTGCGACACGGCACAATTAAAACTTATCGGAGAACGTGCGTATTCATTTCCTTTTATTTGAGCCGATGACCATATCCACGTATTTTTCGTATAATGATTTGGTGGATCGGTCGAACGATGAGAGAATTCAAGTTGTCTCAAAGCGCCATATATTGCCACGGTACATTAGTATGACACATCGTCGCCGGACCATCCTTTTGCCAACGGAATGGCCGTTTAAACGCGGCGGAAGCTGCGTCCAAAATACATACTTTGCTACATCCAGAATTCGCTCGTCCCTCGCGAAAATTTCCTTGCCACTGTCATTTATTTATCTTTTTCTCCAAATTTCCATCTTTTCTCATTATCACTCACCAACGATTTTCCTTCGTTTTCTCTCCCGAGTCGCTCTCCTCCTCTCGTCGATTTCTTTTCCCATTTCTTCCCTTTCAATCATTTGTCATCGATTTCTTTATTTCGTCCAAGTAGAATCTCTTTATTACATCGTCCTCCAAGTGGAAGTCCAGCATCTGAAAGATCAGAAGTCAGAATTTTCTCGTAGGAACGTTTTCACCTCTAGGATCGTCTCTCAGCGGGGAAAAAACAAATCGTGTTTCGCAAACTACGTTTGTGCAGAATTCCAAGTTCTTTTTTTTTCGGTATTTTCCAATTGCCGAGCCTCCCCCCCCCCCCTGTTAGTTCGAGGAAAGGAATTTTAATTCTGCGTATGGTCGGCTGTGCGCGATGCGATCCGAAGTGATTGAAAACAAAGAGGGTCTCTGCCGAGGGAAATTCAATGCTCGCGACAGGCTTTCGCGACGTCGTTGTCGTGTTTCTTGCTAATGGGGACCGAGTGAAAGGTTCCTTGTGCCCTTCTTCCCTGTCGAAGAAACACAACCAACACGGCTCGGCACGACGCTAAAGGACGAATCGAGGGAACCGAGAACGAATCGGTACTCTTTGAAGATCGTTGAAGATCGTGTAATTAAGTCGTCTCGATGTGAACAAGCGATTTTTTCCTTCTTCTTCTTTGGTCAACCACAGTACCACAGTACATATGGCCACAGATGGCATCTGAGACACGGTGAATCTTTAAAATTTGATGTACGATCATTTTTGGCTGTATCGTTCAACACAAGTCCGAACGAATTTAATGCACAATTGAACTTGTACTTTGTTTCTGTTTAATGAAACAGCCAGGAGAAATCATCAGTATTAAATTTTTTTGAAGACTTCAATCTTCAAATCCGTGGCAGAGTCAGCCACAAAAGAAACTGTTCAATGTTTTCACATGCTGTGATAAGCGAAAAAAGAAAGTATCTTTATATTCCCAAATGCTACGTGAATGTAAAAACACTTCAGAAACAAATGAATAGTTCACTGTGAAGATAAAAGTTTTCTAATTGATTGTTGTACGATTATTTGTCAGGAAATCACAATGACTTGAACATCAATTATTCTTGGATATTGTACATGGTGAATCACTTCGAACGAATCATTGATTCGAAGCTTGAAATTCACGAAAGTCTTAATAAACCTTGGATACATTGAAATCTTGAGTCTTGAGACTTCGCGAGAGTTTGCAAAGGTTAATATCTCTAGAGTCTTTGAAACTTCGCGCGGGTTTGATAGCACGACAAGTATTTAATAACTCTGAACTTTCTTTTCCACGATATTTGTATTCTATAGCTTTCAAAATACGGAATCACGTTGCCAATATTATCGCAACTCTCAATACTTTCAAAATATCCACGATCAAGGCTTTCAAGAGTTCAGATTTTCAAGTGATTCGAATTTGTCGTCAATATACATATATAGTAGATACGAGTTCGAGGCGAATCGAAATGTCTCAGGTTTCCAGCTCAGCAAAATATCCGCGCACGTATGCAATTAATGTTGATCGAAAGCAACCTCGCACCTCGTTTTCCAACAGGAGAATTCGAACATTTTCCTCAACATGTTGCAATCAGGTCATGTATGCCGTACGGCTGTTACGTTCCATGTTTACAGCGTGTAACTCGATTAACTCGCGAACGGAAGTTTCGAGTTCTATCGATTTCGAAGCATGCCATTTCCTCGCGTTCTCTTCGGTTTCTGTCCTGTTTGCAAAGAATATGTAAGATGCAAGACAAGAATGTATTAATCGGACTTTGTGCAAAGTTCAGCGTGATAGGCAGCTCATTTGTCTCTTTCGACAGGTTTCGAGGGAACGGTGGAACCGCAATCGTCCCAGCTCAGCGGAAGCAGCTTGGATCGGCTCAACATGATCGTCCAGAGCATCAACGGACCAGCTCGCGGTACCACCGACACACTCCGATATTCTTCGCAACAGTGACACATCGATCCAAGAAAGGAAATGTACGATCTTTCTCAATTCACTCTGTTCCTGGAACCACCGTTGATGCACATCATCGAGTGGACATGTCAAGTTCCTAAAATGCATCGGCGTAAACGCATGCCTCCTTCCCTCTGCAATGTCGCTTCGTTCGAGATAATTTTGCTATTAATTATCTCTTTGTATATAAATTCACGTGTATAGATACGTGCATGCACATATAGCGACGGACAAAAAGAGATCAGGACCGATACTATTTGTTTGCCTGTATGACATTGGTATATGCGTAATATATGCGTAAGAATTAGCAACTTTTGTACTAAATGAGACGCGCAGATATACATTATATCTATTCAATTGCTTTTCTTAAATATAACTCCATTTTATAAAATCACTGGACTGTCTCGTGTTATTTGCCTTTTCAACTTTCTTCTGTTCGCTACTGTACCTACATGCACATACATGTACACGCATACATATACATACATTGATACATACAAATTTATAAACGACGCAAGCATAATAAAATACTATTGGAATACGTTAAGCCATGCAAAAGATACACGCGTCCTTGATTCAAGTCCTTGTTTTTCTCTCTTTTACTGTTTTATTTCTTATATTTTCCCCTTTGTCTCGTGCACACCTCGTCGATTCAATTGAACCGTTTTAATGCAAAGGTGAGGTACATACGTCACATTTAGTTTAACATACGCCTATTTAGTTTAACACCGCATTTAGAAAGCTTAACTTTCACTCTGTTTCATGCAAACATTTAGAGAATAGCTCACGTGAGAGAGATGTAACTTTTTCTGATATTATCGCACTTTACGGAATTTTGATATTACAGAATTAATATTTTTATATTACGTTCAAATGATTCAATGTATTCGACGATCGTTAGATTTTCCTATCAATGATCATGCATTTTATGTATTTGCAATAATTTGGAGCTGTTCAAATACTTATAGGAGATAGTGCAGGTATGTATTTATTTACACTACTGTCCATAAATACTTGGACAAACATATAAAATACTTCAAATAGACTCTTTAATCTAATCGTTTGATTTTATCTCAAACAATCAAATACAGTAAATGCTAAGTTATAATTATAGTAGGAATGCGGATATATTATATTACAGATCCCAAAATATCTACTAAAAATATTGATAAAATTAGAATATTGATTAGGAATAGACAAGGAACAATTGAAGGTGAATGAAAATTTATTTTGCAGAGACATTTAAGTAACTTCAAGTGTGTCTGTTCCATATTGGGAATTTAGAGCGATTGAGACACATTCTAAAAGTTTCTACAAATTTTATGAAGCGTTAATTACTCGTTACAGATAAACATAGGATGTTGCACGATGCAGGTATATTTTTTGTTTTAGTTTCAATTTAACAGATCGTTGCAAGAAGCAAAACATTAATATAACATTCTCCTATTCTAAAAGTTGGAAATACGAAAAATATTAACTTTCTAATCGAACTGCACCAACTGTCCAAACACTTATGGTCAATAGTGCGGGGGAAGATAAATGTTGCTAGCGCTCGCGATTTTATTCGAACCTCGGAACACAGACTGTAAACGAAGAGACAGTCGAAACTCTATATAGACTCTTGGCTTTTTCTCGCTTTCTTTCTTTTAGAACGATATGGTTCTTCGCCCACGGAGACAGCTCGAGTCTTACCGCGATTTATGAACGCGTCTTTGAAAAGCTGCAGTCGGCACGACCAAAAGATCTAGCTCCGGAAACCAGGGACTACTTTTAACCAGATAAATTGGAAGCCTTGTAAAATCTAGCCTATCAACGTGTTCCCCCTGTCGCGATATCGGCACGTATTCAAAACATCCTGCAAAGTGTGTCCCCCGGGACACGCATCCACGCACATCTGTCCTCTCCTTCTTTGGTATTCCCCCTTGTTTTCTCATGAACGGAAACTTTAAAGACCACACATCACCGCGCCGACACACCATTTTCCTCAAATAAAAATCGTTACGACCTTTCTCTTCTCTCCTGCCTATTTCCTTCTAATACCAAACTCAAAAAAAATCACGCGCCATCTGTCACCATGCTTTCTCGTCGAAAATTTCGACTCTGGTATTCGATTTCTAAGCACATACGATGGTCCAATGAGAATTAGCATCTTGGATATTTGCGTTGGAAACACTTTGTTAACGAAAGTTATTAATCATTAGTATAGAGAGGGTCGTGATTGTAAGTTAGTGATGCAGATTTGAGGACCAAGCGATAATTCATCATATATCTATACTATTATTATACTGTATAGTATATTGTAGTATATTGTTATACTGTATGTATATTGTTATACTTATAGTATATTGTAGTGTACTGTATATTATTATACTGTATAGTACTGTATACTATATATTATTATATGAAGTATAAATACTTCAATTTCTTGAAATTCTATATCATAAAACATGGTAGTAGAAGCAGCAATTATAAAATAGCTTCTTGAATCTAATTAAGAAGACTTCTTGAACTAAGCGAATCCTTGAAATTTCTATTTATAGTTTCGATATTAAAAGATATTACTTGATTTAAATAAGATTGAAAGGAATTGCAAATGAAATGGGATTAATCGATGCAACGTGACATTTTCTGTAAAAAAAAGTTTTATTTTTAATTTAGGAAATATTTCAATTTTAATTTCATAGAATCTATCGTATGAAAGACGAGGGAAGACCTGTATTCATATTATTCTTTTATGTGAGAATTATTGCCATATTAAGGGTTCTATCATACTGACGTTAACAAGGTTTTGTTATATCTCCAAAAACAAAAATAGATATTCAGACTAATTTTCATTGGACCTGTTTACGTACGATCCATTCAATCCATAATGAAGAATGATTGTAAAACTGGCTCCCGTTATTCATCATCGAAAAGATGATAAAATGTAATGTTACAAGGACTGATAATAAATTTTGAACTTCAACGTGGCTTTTGCAACAATGAATCTCTGTAATTAAGAGAAAAAAGGGAGAAAACAGTGGGATACTGGGGTTACCCAACATTAGCCGAAAATATCCATGTCGCGGGAGTAAGAATAGTTGAGGACGACATAAATATTTTTGGAGTTACTGACCCGTCAAAACTATCCGTACTTTGAGCAAAGCGTGAATCTTTCGAACGTTTTTTTTTTTTTTTTTTTAAACAAATGCTCGCTCTTTTGTCAAAACGAAGGAGTTGCAAGAAGCAACTGGAAATGATAGATTGATAAAACATATATTTATTAAATATAGAAATTAGTTTGGGACCTTTGCATTGAATTTTAAAATACATAAAAATTTTTGTTATATCTTTTGGTTTAACAATCTTTCGCGTATCATTTTGTACATGCGACAAATTTTATATCGACACAGTTTCTTTTCTAGTACATATACTAATGTTTGAATGCATTTGCTTCAAATGGCGCAACAAACCAGTATTATTTGCATACTTAATTTTAAATTTATGTCGACAATGTGTGCATTCCGCCTTTGTATCATCTTTTTCTTGAAAATGTTCCCAAACAGAGCTTCTCTTTACCTTCTTCCTTTGCACGATATCTTCTGCACTATTTCCTGCTACCACAACTTTACTCTCACTATCACTTCACATTTTTTTTAAACATTTTTAATCTTTATTCAGACAGATTTTGAAATATACGTCTGAACTTCCCGAATTTCTCAGCGATACTGCTCAACAGCGTACATAATATCCAAGTACTAAGCACGCAGTCACACGTTTGTATACATTAGGTCATACGATTCTTAGAATCCGTGTTTCCAATAAGTTCACTGGCAGAAGAAATTGAACTGTGTATTTACATATTTTGTAGGCTGCTATACAGCATTGTAGAGTTTCTCGAAATTTTCGGGAACCCGACCTCTTCTAGACTCGTCCAGACCATCGGGTTCCCGATATTTCCGGGTTCTCACACACCCCTAATAGTGGTGCTTTCTGTACTATTTATATAAAAAATTTTTTTACGAAAACTCGATTTTTAAAGATCCCCAGTCTAATGATAACAAAATTTCCTATACTTGTATCCATAGTAATAAATTAATAAATTTTCTAACTAGCAAGACTGTTATTGTAACTTATCAATTCTTGTTATATAATTCGTAACAATATTATATACAGTGATGTAATTAATTTAAGGCGTATATCAGATAATATGATTGCTCAAGTTTCACAAGTTTTTCTGCAAAAATTTACTAGCTTCATATATAAAAATTGAGCACATTAAAAAAGAAAAGAGATGTATAAGAAAGAGAATAAAAAAATATTAACACATCTAAGTAAGAATCGACGAACATGCTAATTTCAAGTTCGCATACGACTGTTACAATTAAATTTAAAAAGAGTTACTATTACTGAGAACTTTAAAAAATAATTAACTCGAAGTAAACACTGACTTTATTGATCATTTATTGTATGCAGTTACAAAAATTTCTTGAAAGAAAAATTTTGTTATAATGTAAGAAATAAAGAAAAGAGGTAAAATATTTTTTTTTCATATTTTTCTTTTTCCTCCCATGGAGTACTTGTTTAAGAAAAACACGAATAATTTTCTCAAAATTATCAATTCATTTATGACAGATAAAGAAATATCATATCAAAAATTATATCAATTTTAAGAAAACTTCAAATACATTTCATACTAATAAAATATGGCGCGTTTTCTTCTCAGGCCAATGAAGCTGCGCAATATGCACAAGATGCGCAAAACACATTATATTCAAATTTGTCTGTGATAGCAACTCTTCCCAAGGAATATTTGTTAAAAATGTACATGTATGGATTGAATACTAAATAAATGTTACCAATTATTCAATAGAAAGAGAAAACGAACACATAAATACCTCTATCTTCATTAAAAATGGATTTTATTGTTAATTAATCATAGTGACGTCCCTTTGAATTCCTCTCTAATGTTTCGCAGTTCTCTTCGTAATAAACCAACAATCTGTAGAAAAGAAAACCAAAATTTTCAAATAAATATAATAACGATTAAGGTTAAATGTCGCTTTAAAACGAACAACATAATAACCAAAAATTGATGGATTAAAGAAACAAAATAATTTGGTTATATATCGTAATAATATTCAATAAATTATTATTAATAAAAATGTATGTTAATTACAAGAAGTTAATTACACTAGCGCAACTATGAACGATGAATAATTGACAATAACAATTGATAAACGTTACGCAGAGTGATACGTTTTAATACCACGATTTTCGACAATAGAATGACCATCGTGCAACAGGTTCGCGTTGCGTACTAATTTAGTGAGATGGAGACACAAGCGTGTACGAATAGGATTTGACTAATTCTCAGAAAAATTGTTTTGTTTTGTAAAATATGTTTTAATAGAATTAAGAATATTATAAACTATATTATACATATAATATAGTATGTAATATTCTTAACTCTATATATATATATGTATATATGTATATTGGAAACTGTATTCTTCTAAAGATATTTCCCAGAGCATAAAAAGATTTATTTATTTAGTAAATTACATTCATTTATAGTAAATGACTAAAATATTTAGGAATTATGATACTAATAAACATTTTTCATACATATACAAAAATTTGTTGTGATTCATATATCTTTTCTATAAATCATTAATTATAGACAAGTAATATCTAAGTTAGCATAAATAACAATTGAATAAACCAACTGAATAAAATATAATAATGTTGTTACCATTTTTAATATAACCAAATTTCATAAAGGATTTCAATCATATCATGAACAATATGTTAAAACATATGTAACATATATAAAAAAAATTATATAATAGTTACGTTGTAATATTTTATAGTTTGTAATAAATAAAAAAGCACATAGACTGGGCATAAATCCCAAGTGCTAGAAAGAACTTTCATTTACAAAAAGATCTAATTAACAAAATTGATTTGTAATTTTTTGTAGTTGTTTTCTAATTCCTTTCTTTTCAGTTGATCTTTAAAACAGACATATGTAAAATAATGAGTACTGTTTTTAACATTGTCAATATTTTAATATTTTAATGAACCTATTTATAATAAATCTTATCCACAATTTATAATAACTAATATTCATTTAGCAATATTCATATTAATTATAAATCATTCACACAAACTCTAATTTATCATAATTCTAAAGTTCTATGATAATATTAATACTATAATATCACATAACCTCTATTGGTAGGTATGTTTGAAAATGTGTTACATATTTCTAAATAATTTCTAGCAATTTTCTATCTTTTTATATTCAATGAGAAGCTACTGATTAATAGTTCTAATGACCTTTAATTCTTGTAACAAACAAAAGCCAGGATACCTGTCTTTTAATTTTTTTTAAATTTTCAGCAATCATTGTATACAAGTATTATTCAACTTCTTACAAAACTCCAATTCGGCCTCATTTTATTAAATTATTAATTAGCACTGTTTCCAACAGTTGATGTAATTTCAAAATATCTATTTTTGATAAATCTCTCCACAGCACAATTAAATTAATTGTAATCGTACAACTTTTTGTATTTTCTATTATGAAACTTTGTACAATTCTATCTCTAATGGCAACTTAGTTTTATTAATTACTATGCATATTAACAGACTTATATCCAATTCAAAGTTCAAACAGCGTGAAAGTAAAAAGTTGAAGAGCCAGTCGCTGCAACTACAAAAGATTACTAATTAATCCCTTTAATGAGTTTTTTTTTTTGCAAATGAAGATTGATCCATGGACACTGAAATACTAGCTCCACGTAGCGGTGAAATGATGGAACTAATCGCTATTACTATCTTTGTTGCACACTGTTGCTTTCCTTGTCTATCATGCCACATATATCTGACTTTGTCGCACTCTTATTGCTTTCCTTGTTTATCATGGAACATGTATCTGTCTTTGTCGTATCACTGTTTCTCTCCTTGTTTGCAAAAGTGCTGTCATCTATCGGAGCTGAGTGAAATTTAATAAAATCTGTCACTGAAATATTAGCGCCACGTAGCAATGAAAAAATGGAACTAAAAACTATTATTGGCTTTGTTCCACATACCTCGTCTGTGTTGGAACATTGACTATCGGAATTACGTTGGAATATACTAGAACCACAGACAAGATGCATGACCAGAATTACAAGGAAGGAATCTAGTTATTAACTTATCGACTATATTTTATTAAATTTTTTTTTGCTCTGATAGATGGCAGTGCCATTGCAGACAAGGAGGGAGATAATAGTGCGATAAAGAAAGGTATATGTCTTATGATAGAAAAGAAAAGCAATAGTGTGCAACAAAGATAATAATAGCGATTAGTTCCACCATTTCACCGCTACGTGACGCTAGCATTTTAATGTCTATAAATCGATTAAATTTTTATTTGCAAAAAAATCTAATTAAAAAGATTAATTTGTAAACTTTTGTATTTGCATTTTCCGACTTAGCCCTTCAGCTCTCCCTCTATACTACATTCATCTCACGAAATGCGCGAATAAAAATTTATAAATTTCACGCAATAGAGCGTAACATCTGCGCGCGCGTCATAAATAATATTTAAATTCTTGTAATCTATGTATATTCGAAAATTAACAAACTAGATAAAAGTGTGCACTTTTAGATATGATTCTTTATTTAATGATTTACTAACAGTTAATTTACGAGCTACTATTGCGCGAACTCAAATCGGTGCATGTTATTTATAATATTTTTTGTACGCAATACGAAGTTTAAAATTAGAGGGAGATTTTATAGTTACATTGAATCCAATTTACGGTATGATATAATAATTCTCTATTCCCATTTACGATATATCTTAATTAATTAATTTATATTACTACTGTCGCAAATATTACAGTATTCCTATTTGGTATTATGTTAAATGATTATATTAAATTATGAATCATTCATATAATTTCTAATTTATCATCATTCTAAATTCCTAAATATTTCATAAAATCTTAATGAAATATCTTGTAAGTTTTACATGCATCTGTATTTATTTTTCGAAATGTGTAATATATATTAAATAAAATTACTAAGAATATTGATAATATTAATCATGTTGATACGCGTAAACACACGTCATGTGAAAAACGACGGAATTTCCTGTAAGGTTCCAATGAAAAAGGGAAAGAAAAGAACAGAGGAAGTCTCATTTCGAAACTAAATACGAAACTAAAACAATATCGATAACAGAACGACTGGTACGAAAAATTGTAAAGCGTATGCAAGGAAGAAATTCATTAAATGCGCACTTTGACCGCTGCTTTTCGGACATTTGCAATTTCCGGCGATACACACTGTGTTATTCCGATTGAAAAAACGTTCCGACTCATCTTTATTCTTCGTGTAAATGATCTCAGTCGGCAATCGATTGTTCACGCTTTTAATAACGTTTGACGAGAGTCTCATAGAGCTCTTCCCATCTGCGCAAGTACCATTTATCCAGATACTCTCCGCTGCAACCACATTTGCGCTCGAGTTGGAGAAAACGCAATTCTCCATATAGACAACGTCACCTTCGATCAATATGTAACCCGGCTTCTCTAATTGAAACTTGGAATGAAGAATCTCCACGCTGGAGAAGTAAGCGAAATTCAACGAGCCAGTGACATTTTGAAATTTACTGTTCTTAATGTACAGAGACTCGCCCTTTGCTGAGAAGCTCAACTGATCGATACGCTCGATAGTAACGTTGATCATTGAAAAATTGGTAATCGCTATGTCGGTGAATCGTTCAGCGAAATGATCGATTCGCGTGTCTTCGATTCGAATCGTTTCGATGCTGTTCAATCTGACGAACGTGTCGCGGGTAATTAAAGGTATTCGTCCGATTCTCGATAGTTTGAGTTGCTTCAGTTTTTTCGATGTTAGAAACAGTTCGAAGATCAAACGGTCGCTGATATTTTGCACGATTATTTCTGTAATTTGGCTCGCCTCCGTTAAGCTGGAGAAATGAAGATTCGCGATGTTGCAGGATGCGATCTGTATGCTTGTCACGTTTTCATAGTTGTAACCTTCCGGCAGGAAAAATTCCTGGAAACGAATGAAAATTAACAGGGTGACGCTTTGTGAATTATTTACTCGTGATTTGTTCGAACCAGAGGTCCCTGTTTCACGGACAGTCAAATGTACGCGTGATTAATCTTTCGCGAGCAATTTCTACCAGAAGTTATTTCAACAGTACCATATTTTGCAATTATACAATGTCACATCAGAATAAAAATAAATTTACTGTTCTAAAGAATTCGATATAAAGCCGATATAAAGAAATATAAAGACTAGAAAGACAGGATGTTATTATTTAAAAATTATTGATCAGAAGAAAATAAAACTTGTTATCAGATCCAGTGATTAATATTACTTGAAATTTAACATCCTTTAAAATTCAATAGATTCCATATCTAATAGAAAATCTAAGAAAATTCAGGAAAAATTTGAGCATTAGAAATTAAATATATAAAAAAGATTTTTTGTGATAACTTAATGAAAATTTAATAAAATTATCATTTTATTTGATAAGGCACTGTATATAAACGAGATTAGCATATACTACCGTCATTTGAAGCTGAAGATATGTATTGTTAACACATTACAGATTCTTTCTTGTATAAAGTGTATCGCTTAATATTTTTAGTTTTAAAACAAATATAGCAACAAAGTAGTACAAATACACAGGTATATACTAAAAATTATACGGATTGAGATCTGGACTTCACGTGTACTTACGCACACATAAAGTAGAGACTTCTAGATCAATGTGTCTCAATCTTTTGATTATCAGAGACCCTTCTAAAGTAATTTTTTATTGCGCCAAATATATTATCCATTAATTGAATAATGTATTATCTTATTTAGCTAGATATTATTTGAAATAACTATTTGTTGAAATTCATTATATCAGATTGTTACTTCTTATTTTATTCTAAACAAAATGTTCTCAAACCTGCTTTCTCTCAAACATTCACTTGCGCGTGTTAGGACTTCGCGGATCACACAGAAACGCTGTTCTAAATGAAATATTTACCTCGTTTCCGATGCAATGGCAATCGACTGTTGTCAATTCGTGAATCTTGCATTGTTCGCTAATATCACTCGCAGCTATTGCCAACAATAACGCGCAACTACACATCACCGTCGATATAGTCTTCATTTCTTCCTATTTCGTTGGGATTTATTTTCGTGAATCTCGTTCTCAGACTAGATTTTATAACGTCGCTTAAATCTCTTTTGTCTCCAACCCACTTTTTATAAATCGTTCACTGCGACGGAATTCCTTTTTAATTTTCTCAAGCTTCACGAGTTTAGCAACAAAATGAAAACGACGATAATGAACTTAACGATAGTGAATTTATGTACATGACAGAAACGGAGAGAAAAGTGACACAATGTCGTTACAGAGGTCGAGCACCGAATAAACACTCGCAAAAGCTTGATCGTCAGGATTAAGATGGACACTTGTTTCATGCCGCTTTCATATTGAATGACATGTGGGTGATTCGGTGGCAACGTATTCCATCCAGTAAACTTACGATAGGGTTACACGCGTGAATCAATTTGTTCGAAATATATGGTGCTCGATTGTTCAATTTTGTACCGGAAAAGGATACAATGAAAGTGAATCCGTCGGCAGTTCAAATTTTAACGTATTCACTATCTCTGTATTAGAAATATTATATTTTTGATATTTTCATTACGCTGTTTTTATAATCAATTTGTATGATTTACATGATTATGAAATTTTCTTAATGAAAAGAGCAACAATTACATCTTAATTGTACATTTGTACCTTGGATGCGTAAAGCACGCATAATGATATTTGTACAATTTAATTCGTACAAACTAATTTCTTTTGATTTTTTCCTTCTCTTGGAAGATTTTACAAAGAAGAAAAATATAAAGTAATATTCAAATAGAGTGAAAAGTTGACACACTGTCTTCACATTAAAATTCACATAATAGTTTTTGTAGAAACCCTCAGATTTCTCACAAAAACCATTTTCTTTCCCATCATTTGTACAGTACTACACTCCTTTTGTTCATAACGTTTCACAAAGTAAATTTTGTTTCTTGACATCTATAATTTGTATTTTGAGGTGCGTTTAATAGTCTTGTGATAAACTTGTTTTTATAATTACATCTCTTCAACGAGAAATACTATAGAGATAATAAATTTCTAAGAATTTACCAGTTAAATGTTCACGCATTAGGTGGGAGATAATAATGAATATTAATGAACGAACAATCGTTCTGATCTTTTTATCTTAGTTCTAATCTTAAAAATTCAAAGTTACCAAGTTCGTAATGACGATACTATTGAAAAGACAATCATGCCATTGAAGAATGAAAGTCTGTAAAAATTAAACAAGTCTGGACCTTACAAAGAGGATTGGTGTTCATTTACTGGATCCTGTCGCGATGCTTTGTCTTTGTCCTTATGATCTCTTATGCAAAATCTCTCTGATCGCTTCTTTCCTGTCTACGGAAGCAAGGGCTAACGGCGTTTTTCCTTGTTGATTCAGTAAATTCTTATGGCACCCGGCTTGAATTAACAGCCAGCATACTTCTTTCTGCCTTTTTAAAGTGACGTTGGTCGACTTGGCTGTTGCCACGTGCAACGCTGTATCGTGATTGTAATTGACGGCGTTCACCAAATCGGAAGTCCAAGTATCCAGTAGTAGCTATTGGACGTGTATTTATACATATTTGCATGCATAAGTCGACATAATTAAAGACGACGAGAAAAAGGAACAGTTGCCAATAAATAAAAACGATACCTTTACGAGAATAGGATCGCAGTCCAAGGAAACTGCCATGTGCAATGCATTGTTACCACATTTCGTTTCTTTGATTGTAGGATCTGCTCCGTATTTCAATAGCAGTTTTACCGTTTCCAATGACGTGGTTCCTTTCGTAAATGGTACGTGTGATTCGATCGCTACGTGAAGCGCTGTTCTACCTATATGTAAACATAAGATTCTTTTACATTTAAATAGAAAATAGCACATTTAAATGATGTTTCTTTTCTTACATTTTAAATGGAAATCTACGCAAAGATACAATCCAGTTTAATATAGCACAAGAATGTAATCCAAATTGTACAATTGATATATGATAAGTACATTTAAAATAAATGAAATTTTAATACTTGACACATATTAATGATATTTCTGTTTTTTTCTTATTCGTACAATTTACGTTATAATAGTATATATATTTCTGTACAATTTATTATTATTCTATAATAATTCTTTCATTCTTTCTTTTCGCATTTATTATTGTATCTGTTTGAGTTTGGCCTGTCTAATAAGAAATAGTCCATACTAACCATCGTAGTTACGTTTCGATAGGTCAAACAATTGATTTTCTTGAATAGTTTTCAAAGCCAGCAGTTCACCCAAAGTTTCTTTATGAGAATCTCCCTGTGCCGCGATTGAATGTATCAGCGTATCACCCTGATTTGAAAACGATTTGATAATAATTTTAATAAATGAAGAAACCGTAGAAGAATATTAATAAAATATTTCAGAAAAGAAGAGAAAGGCATACCCGCGTATGATATAATCGTTGACTAATGTCGATTCCTTTCTGTAACATAGCTGCGGCTAAATAACCTGCGACAAATGGAAATTCTGGACAATTCAAAGCAGTTAGGTAAAGCGCGTCAAAGCCACGATCATTCGTAATCGTTAGAGCTCCCGTGATTGTGCTCATACGTTCTACCAGTGGCACCAAGTAGGCCATTTTTTGAACAAGTTCGTTCGGATTGCCAACGAGACACATCAATTTTCTGTTGGGAAAAGAAAATGATTAATGATTAAACTAATGATTAAACGGTACAAGATAGATTGATTCGTGAATGAAGATTTCTCTTACGTGTCTCCATCCTTGTCTTGCTTGGCCAGTTCTTCTACCGGTCGTTTAAGCAGACTAATCATAGCCTTCTTCACTTCTTTTGGATCCAATTTCTCTTTCAACTTCTCGCTTGCCTTTACTGATGGCAAATTTAACGATGGCCAAAATGGTATGGTACCCCGATCAGAATTACTAAAATCACGTAAAAAGTGAATTAATAAGAAAATGTAAATTAAAAAGAAAATTAATAATAATCTGTTGTTGCATTATTAACTCTATGAAACGAAAACGAGAGAAATTGATAAAACAATATATTAGATGTAGAAATTAATTCGATTTGCTATTTATTTATTAATTTTTTTTCGGGTTATTTGGTGTTGTAATTATTTTCAAATTCAATTCAAAGGCACCGAATTAATCTCTATATCTAATACATTCTTTTTTAAAATTCTTTCCTTGAAATTTAAACTCAAATAAACTAAATTGTGTGAATATCATTTCAAATACAAACATTGAATGTAATATTATAGGTATAGCTTTTATCATTTCAAATACAAACATTGAATGTAATATTATAGGTATAGCTTTCATCTATCTATAATCGCATTGGCTTCTAAAATAAATTATTCGTTATTTCACGGTCAACAAGTATTAGTGGTGTGAAGATTAATTATTAAGAAAATTTATTTTGAGTATTAAAAGTTGAGTATTTTGATCCAAAGATTTAGAATAATTAAAAAAATAGAGTTGATCACTTTAGTTTATGAACGGCTCAAATAAATCTTTAATGAGACTCACCAATGTTGCTGAGAGCAAGCTTTAAACGAACTAACTGTTTCTGGTATTTGAAAGTCATTCTCAGGACTCAGCGACAAATTTTTTATTTTATAATCGTCAAAGTGAAAACTGCTAGAGATTGTATTCACAGTTGGCGAAGAGTCATCAAACGAATGAAACAATACGGAGAAATCACGCTCATGATGAATATTATCGTTCGCACTGGTTTCTGTCGAACGTTCAACTGTAGTATCATTCTTTGATGAATAGCTCGAAAGTAAAGGACCGTTTACAGAGTTAGTTTGTGTTGGATTTGTATCGATCCTCTGGATACCTTTCTGAGGAATGTTAGTCCGCGACACTGTAGAATACGATACACTAGACCAAGGCAAAGATTCTGTAACTATGGTAATGTTGTCGGAGAGACTATCGCGATATCGAACTTGCTGCAAGTTGTTGGTTTCGAAAGTAATAATATTCGCATTTTCTGCTCTCGAGATATCCTGCGAATACGTTCCCTCCCCTTTATCTTTCTCTTTATTCAAATTATTCACTAGTTCATCGATCACGTTCGACCATAATTCGTTGTTGCCGATATCATCTAGTACAGTATTGGAAACAGTTTCATGATCGTTTCTCCACAATTGAAAATTTTCGAAATCTTGTTCGAATTGTCCGTCGATTCGAGAACTGGCTGTTGTTCGATGCGAGAAAGAACTGTTCGGGCTCGATGTGTCACTGTACGATTGACTCGAAGAGGAAGGCGAACTGGAAGAGTAGGAGAAAATTTGCGTCGGCCTGAACGTCGATGCGACGGTGATCTGAGAATTTACAACGAATCAATTATATATCGCAACGCCAAATTCGCATGAGGAATAGTAGTTGGGTTTTCATTTATTGCACACCCACATATCATATCATCCCTGTTATTATTTTTAAAAAAATACATTAAATATCTTAAATTTTTATAATAAAATACAAATTTTTATAGTCATTCTTACGACACCTTTTAAGAGTTAAGAATAAATTTCCCAATTATGTTAATTTACCTAGTGTAAAAAACACTATAACTGAGTTGTTATAATTTTTTATATTTTTACTTTTATTGTTTGTATCTTGCGTCTAATGTCGTAATGGATTTTATATTATCTAGCCTAAGCCCGTATATTCTGATAGTAGTAATAGTCAGTTGAGCCGAAGAGTATTTTATTATTCCATTGTTTATTGCAGAGTTGCAGGAAAGAATAAAATCCTCTTTCTCGCGTATGGATAAATCGTATGCTCTGTTTTGATACAGACATAATGATGATATAGGCAAAAATCACAAATCATTGTACCATGTTGTTTTAACTAAATAATGCACAACAATGGTACGAGACGTGAATATGCAATAAATGGATACCTAGCTTTATATGTACATATATTGATTACTTGAGGAGAGCTGGCTGGGCTGTGATTTGAATTTTGTTGCGTTCTTCCCGGAGACTGTATAGAATTAGGAAAAACCGGCGAGTGAGCGCGACTCGATTCACGGCTCCCGGAATTGGAAACGACCAAAGAGAAATCAAAGTTTTCCCTCATCACCGGTTGGGCCGCTTGAAAAGCTCCGCATATCACGTTCTCCAATAATAAAAACTCGTCGCTTAAAATGTCATCAACGATCGTGGATGGTGT
Organism: Frieseomelitta varia; assembly: GCF_011392965.1. NCBI lineage: Eukaryota > Metazoa > Arthropoda > Insecta > Hymenoptera > Apidae > Frieseomelitta > Frieseomelitta varia. The sequence continues at coordinate 36,586 of NW_025110808.1, read as the reverse complement.
CGAAGGAAGCTGAAATTGAAGTATTTTTTTCAAATACATATCGATAGAAACTTCTATTCAATTCGTGCTCGAGAAACGAAGAAACAAACGTACGTACATCCTTCCTTGAACCGCAAACTTGCGACACACTTTGATCTCGATCGTTATCGCTGTAATTGTAATTCGTCCTCTCCAGATTTTGCAACTGATCGAGACAAGCGTTCAATTTTTCGCTACATTCTTTGTCACGTAGGATTTGTTCCGCGGTTTTATCGTAATCGATTGAGAATATTTCGTTTGCTTCTTCGAGAAACCGTGGCTGCTCCGCTCTCGTGCAGTAAGGTTGACTGCGTGACAATGGACAAAATTGCGATTTAATCGGCCCTCGTTCAATGAGATCATCTTGATTATTTTCCTTATTATGCTTGTGCTCACGGTCGTAGGTGTTGGTGTTCTTTGACGTTTGACAGCCGGTGACACCACGTTCTTTAAGTTTTGTCCGATGCACGTCGAGACGGCGTATTTCATTCGACTGATTATGCGCAAGTCGAAGGTTGTCGATCTTCCCGATCACATCTTCGATGTTGTTCGACGAATGCGACATGGTATTTTGGTTTCGAGGTACAGACATTGTACTAATATTCGATGATCCTTGTTTAATTTTCATTGCCAACCTGTCTTTTATCTGCGAACAAATTATACGGTGTATATTATAATCGTGTACTTAGTTATATAAAAAACTTATTATTATATAAAAAAGAAGAAATAAATTTTGATACAGAACTACAGAATTATAGAATTGTTTTACGTGTGACATTCATGTGCACTGATGTCTATAAATCACCGGAATTTAATAAAATTAAGATATGGTCATGATTTACATTAGAAGCCAAGGAAGAAGAAACAAAAAGCAAGTTTTATACATATTGAAAAAATAAAATTTTCACATTTATGTGAACCGAGAATTCCTTACTTATTGTTAGCGTGTTTTGGATCATTGTCTTGCATAAATATTAATGTTTAACCAAATTACCATTCTTTTCTGAAAACAATATATACATATACATATACGTATGACGTTACGCGTATCATTGTTGTATAATATAATAAAATAAAAAATAAAATAAACTATATAAATATAATAAAATTAATCTTTCAAAAGCCCGCTGAATTTTAGGAAACTGTATCAATTCTCTTTTTATTTTATTATCTTACTAATTACTTTACAAATGTTTAGAAATTTACTATTTTCTGAAAAAAGGGTTTCGTATTAGCCACGTAAATTTAGCCACGTAATATAACATTTATACAAACAAATGTAATACTACAGAAGTGAATCTCAATGTAGCAACAATCAAAATGAGTAAATGTACGATAACAGTATATTGTGTGTATATTAAATTAATATTTAAGTTAGTATCGAAAGTTTAAAGTACAATTGTAAAGTTGCAGAACAACGAAAAATCAAGTAATAAATTACACTTGTCTACATTGATGAGTCTACCGTCTATGTTGACAATGCCAGATAATAAACATTAAAAAATTGAATAAAGGAATCACGGAAAGGGGTCATGGAATTCAGCTTCGCGTTTTTACTGTCGTTTATCATTTAGGAATTTATTTTTCACAGAATTACTGCTATCTACATAACTAATAGATAAACTAAGACTGCGTACGCATTTATTGACGCACGATTTATCGACCATTCCGCAATTGACTGGACAGTCCATTCGTTTTGATTCTACGTCAGTTGCATGAAAATAAAAGTTGTTTACAGCTGACATGGAAAAGAAACATTTGAGCCGTTTATTTTGGAAGTGACCCAAGTCCATTTATCTTTAAATTAAGATAATGTTTTTGTGTTTTTAAAGGTGTATAATTTACCAATTAGCATGATAAACATTGTTTAGAAAATAACGTCTCTGATGAATATAAATGGACTTAAGCCACTTTCAAAATAAACGTATTATACGTTAAAACGAATGATTATGCAGAATTTCGCGTACATTTGATAAAGATGACTATCTGTTAAAAACACTTGCAGAAACGTGAAACGAGAATTCCATTTATTTTGTATCCATGTATTTAAACCTGCAGACCTGTTGTACGAACGAAAAATCTTTAGTGGAGAGAGTCTCAGTAGGCTTCTATTGCACGAACTTCATTTATATCAACAAGTTCGTACAGAGTTCTACCACACAACTATTGTTTGCTGGAGCACGTCCACGAGAGGTAACATCGCTTGTTTTCGTCACTCGTCGACCAATAACCGCACAACTTTGCCCAACTATTTAAAGATTATCACGCGTCGGTGTTCACCTTTTCTATTTTCGTCCGATTCGTTTCCTGCACGGAGGTTCCTTCTCCTTGAGTACGATCTTTCCTCATGAAACAAGAACCGCGACGATCGATCGCAAACGTCGAGAGATCGACACGCGTCGAACAAGTTGGTCGATCCGCCGACTGATCACGCTTCAGTCTGGTTTGCAGTAGCCGACGCGCATGCGCAACTGTCGTTTTGCTCCAACACAATTTGCATATTATGTTACGTAGACACGTTGGTCGGAATTTATCCAATTGCTACGAATCGTGCACGAATTCTAATCGGAGAAGACAAAGTTGTCACCGAGAGAAGTGTAGAGAAATGAAAAACGAGAAAAGAAAGATATTTCGTTAGTTGGCACATCACTTAACCTGTCACGTTGAGATACATGTTGATACATGTTGCATTTACTCTTGTCCCGAAATTCGAAAGAATTTCTCACAGACGTCACGTGAGTATGGAATTCCGTTCTCCCGACGCGCATGTACGGACGCTGATTGGAAGCGAACGCGAGGTAAACTGGAAACGAGAAATGAGGGCACCGAGAAGTGGTAGTGGGAACGCTAAAGATACGAAAAGGAAAAGTTTGCGGTATCATATGGTCGAAATTATTTTGATTAACATATAAAACGCCGTGTCGTGTCATCGGTGACTGATCATGTAAAATAAAATAAAAGAAAGTTCTAAGAATAAAAATACAGGACATATTAAGAAGAAGAGACTATAAAATCGTGATAGACGATGGCAATTGGGACAGTTGCACTTTCAAAACCGGCAAATTTTTTTTCATGTTCGAAGTTTACGGTATTTTAACAATAATTGTGTAATAGTATTAACAATAACTGTGTAATAGCGAATAATATTCGATAAAACGAAATATGATATTACACTATTGTTCATAAATAATTCGACACCTTGCGGAAATCCATCAGGTGATACTTTTGTTTCATTTCATTATTAATGTTCTAGTTCTTGTTAGACTGAGATTAAATTCTGCTAAATTTAAACTACATCATACCTATGTTCTACATTCATTTCTAGTAAACATCTCTCATGAAATATTCCGCTAAATTTAAATTACAATATACTTATGTTCTATATTCATTTCTAATGAACACTTCTCTCAAATTCTACGTCCATTTCACACTTTATAAAATTTACACAAACGTTTTTAAAAAAACGTGACTAAATGTATTTCAATTCTTTCGCACACTTGTCATCATTTTTTTATAAATATATTATATGAAACATTTTTTTATAAATATATTATATGAAACATTTGGAAATTTCATTAGGACTATCGCGATTGTATTAGTAAAATTTTTAACGATTCTGAAAATGTATACAGAAGTTACAAAATATTTAGTACAAAGACTTAGATATATATATTTCGCAGAGATCACAAAAAAAATACTTAAACAGTTTTAATCCATTAGATCAATAAGGCCCAATATTCAGTGGAACCATCTTCAACATTTATTATACACTTAAGATGACTATTTATACCAATCTTTTATTAAATATGTATTTATATTAAGTAGCATATAACTTTTATATATTTCTTTCAGATTTTACCAATGTAATCATGACACTTCAAAAATATCAATATAATCATGACATTTCATTAAAGCATTAATAAAATATCAAAATCGTTTACATATCATGCATAAACATTTTTTTATGGTAAGTTCACGAATATGGTATTAATGAAATTTTAAAATGTTTTATATAACGTATCTTCTGTGACATACTTTTATTTCGTTTAGTATAGTAATACTTTTATGGTAATGCAATACTTTTGCAAGACACTGTACTCGTTTAATCTTCAATTATTGTTATTTATAACTAATTAATATTAGTTATTCTATTCTGTGTTGCTATTCTTGATATTTCTTTATATTGAATTCTTTGAAAAAGTGAATCATATCAGCATACGTTTATTTTATTCTGATCCGGTATTGTATATGTTACAGTTAAATATTCATTTGAATTGTGTGTTTCATACTTGTATTGAATTGAAACTTTTTAAATACTTAAATACGGTAATATATAAAGGAAAGAAAGATCATAGAATATATAATGCATTCGCGTATATTCTTCTCAAAACCTATTTTATTTCGTACAGAAACGTCATTAGTTGCAGTATCGTGACACAGCTTCTTTCTGTCTCGTTCTTCTTTGTTAATCTCACCTCCTCTTCAATTGCATCACACGAAACTCGTCGCAATTTACGAAGAAACGATTAGACGTTAGCGAGATGCAGTTAGAAGATACAGCGAATTCACTCGAAGAAGTACGAAAATATTCCAGTTCTCGCAAATATCCATATTGCCATTACGATTAGACAAGCGCTGAATATTTGATTGATGTACTTCATCCTAAAAAAGGGAAAGAATCGAGTCGAAAAGATTAATATATTATATATATATATGATCGAGCAAGTGAAAAGATTAATATAAAATATAAATGAGATCGGTGGGAGGAGGTATAAACGATTACGTTATCCGGGATTTTCCGCTTTCCACAATCTGCTTCCCGTTTCCCGGTTTCTCGAATGTGATTAAAAGTTACGCGTTGCGGCGCCACGACCTCCGCTACTGTCGTCGACTCTACTTGTGTGATGGTAAGTACAGACGAAAACGTGAAATCGAAGCGCGATCGATCAAACACGGTCTCGGAAACGGAATACTTCGAGATAGAGGAAAACTTTAGTAGCCGACGAAACGAGAACGACGACGTTGTCATCGTGAAAGTTACCTGTTGTATTGTCGCCTTGCATCCTCTATTTGAGTCAAATCCTCGTTTAAGAGATAACGCTTCGCTCCGATCAAACAATTCCTGGTCGAATGAAATGTAAATTAGAAATATATTGGACGAAGGTATTCAAGGTATATATATTCATGTGTATATATTTGTGCCGTTTAATACAAAAGTAGTGTAAGTTTACTAAGTTTTAAAAAGTTTCTAAAAAATGAATAAGGGATGAAGTGAAAATTCTATAAAATACGGCACTATCAAATAGTGTCAGATTTATTTTGTGCGAGTCTTTGTAAAGTCATGAGAAAAAAATTGACTCGCACTATTTCTGCATTAAACGATTCATTTGGTATTTAATCTTATTAATGTTGCACACGATGCTTTATATGGTGATAATGAGATTCGAAAGGTAAACGAGTATTTGTAAAGGCTGATTCAGACGATCGTTCGCGAACAAGCGTCGTCGAAAATCCACATGTTTTGTCTACGAACAAACATGATCGACAGATAATGGGAGATAAAATAGAAATTCAGCGATAGTCTGCGGATAGTATTGACCTATTTTGTTGAAGTGGAAAACAAGAAACATGCAAATAGACAACACACAACTGAATTAGTAATACAATATTCATTGTATTATATTTCATTTCTGGCGAATATGTTGCAAAAAAAAAAAAAAACGTGAATGAATTTATAGTTGAATATCTCAGCGCTACAATTAATCTCAAACATAGAAACAGAAAGTTAGTTTTCTATTTCCCGATAGTGGACATATGTGTCACACATTCTACAACTTACTCCATTAAGAACTAAACAATAATTTATTATAACATTATATATGCAGATACTTTCCTTTTTTTTTTAAATTTCATAAAACTGTAGATTTTAAATAGTATATGGTAACGATAAAGATATTAAGCAAATCCGTATGGCAATAATATTTAAAAAGAGAATTCGATAATGTAAATTAAATGTGAAAAAAAATGAAACGTTAACGCAACGTTGGCTCTTAATGGATTAATGACAGACCACTAAAGGAAAACGTCGTCTAAAAGACACCTTAATAAGCCGTTCTTAATATTAATTACTTACATAAAGTATTCTTTTATGTTGAACTGAGAATAATCGTAACTAAAGATTTCTCGTTCTACCAGTGGAACTTGCGTCCTTAAAACTAATGTATTGGAATTATGAATAATCCACTCGTTGTATAAAAAGTGATTCAATTGCGTCACGCTGCAGTAGATAGTTTTCTGAATTTTCAGCAGCCTGATCGAAGCAAGAAAGAAAGTTTTGAGCAAGTTGCGGTGAAGTGAAATGAAGAGGAATGTATAAAGGTGCACTTACATCGGTTGGCGACCAATTACTTTAAGGATTTCGTCGATGATCAAGGCTGGTAGAACGTGCATAAACAACGTTAACACGTAATGAAGAGTACGATTGGGTGTTAAAATGACTTGAGGATACCAAACGATCCCTTCCAACGGCGCCTGTTCGTTTAGCTGCAATCCTAGCTTGACCATTTCTTTGATGCTGATGTGATGAATCTGATACGAGCTGCCATTGTAGACGTAAATGCTCGGGTCCTTGGAAATCCTGGATGCATGTGAGCATTTTCAACTTGATTTCAGCCAATCGAAAATCTAACGCGATCATTTAAACTTAGTAGATGTACTTAACACATTTAAGACGAGTTTCCAACTTCAGTTTATAAGAGAAATAAATTTTTTTAAGATTTTTGTATCTAGAAGATGTTATTACAATATTTTAGTTCCGAGACATAGTTTAACGACAGAAAGAAATTTTCTTACTGCGAACGTAGGAATTGTGGTTCCCATTCGTCTTGAATGTGTTAAATGAGTATCTACGTTAGCGACCAGTTGAATTTATAGTACGAACTAGCTCTCGTACGTTTCTAATCCTCGTTTCCATGTGGCTGTCATTATAATTTTAATGGCCAAGTCGACAGGCAGGAAATCGTTGGAGATGTCTGGTTGTACACGAATTACTCGTAATATTCCTTTCGCACCGGCGATCATCATTCCCACAGGTCCGTTGAAGTTGTCCAACCAGCCACTTACAGGATCCTCGATCGTAGATATCACTGTTTCCATTTCCAAGTGTCTTATTATTCATTGCTCATTTATTACTTCAAAACTCGTATGTATATTACGTACCTATCGATGGTCGAAAAATTATACTAGGCAGGTCTTTCGAGTAATCGCTTATCACCTGTTCCGCTAGTCGCTTGGTAAACGTGTACGTGTTTGGCATCGAACCCAAGTACCTGCGTTTGAACGATTTTCTAATTTCCAAAACGACCTCGAAAGAAAAGCGCGAGGAAAACACTCACTTGGAAGTAAACGTTCGCACGATTTGTTCGTCCAGAGTTTCTGCCATTAATATGGCGTCTTTCCAGCTGGTCAAAGGAGGATACGTAATCTCTTCAATTATCGGCTTGTCGACATGAGCGTACGCAGTGCTGACATGCAGCAATGCCTAGATACAGTCGGACACAGTTTTAAGAACGTGAAGAATTAAGAAAGAAAAATGATTTCTACTTGCCACCAAGTTTTTCATAGCTCCCGCGAGAATGCAAACGTCTCTGGTCGAGCGGACGTTCGAGAGTATGTCCTTCTTCAGATCCTCGATGAATCGAACATTCGCGGCTACGTGAAAAATCACGGAAACTCGTTCGATGATGATCTGTCTTTCGTCTGGCCGTAAATCTAAACCGTCGACGCTCATGTCACCGTAAACTGGGATCAACTTTTTCAAATTGGATGGCCTTTCTTTTCGTAATCTATCAAACAGCTACGAACACGAAAAAGATTCGTTGAGACGAGGACTTAACGCGTTTGAAAATCGCGGGTATTAATCTCTTTTTTAGTGTTTAGTCTGTACTAGAATATTGTACAGATAATCTTATTCATCTTCAAAAAGAAGAGCAATATATATAAGATAAATAGGTATATGTTTGAATTAGATGAATTTGTTATAAACTTCTCAATTTATTAAACTTTTAGATTTTCAGTAATTTTAAGAGTTAAGGCCTTTACGACACTTAGATTTCATTGTCAAGTTTCACTTCGTCCCTCAACACTTTAATTTTGTTGTAACGATAACGTGTATATGGACCTTTATCGAATATGTCAACTCATTTTTGTACTAACCGATAAATCGAGCATTTTCTTGAGCCTCTTGTCGATTGACAGCCCGCCTTTTGGTCGTATCAACATGAATATTTCCCCAACATCGGGACAGGATCTCAAGAGCTTCTCGATCAATACTTTCCCCAGAAAGCCAGTACCACCTGTCACAAAAATACTTCGACCAGCGTAGAACGCAGCTATCGAGGCTCGTTCATTTTGTTTCGTGTTTGCGTCAGTGTCCTGAAATTCATCGATCATTTTTTCTAAAATGAACATCTCTCTCTCCTTTTTAATTACTCATTTATGTACATTTTACACAAAGTATGTGGACACTTATCATTTTTATGGAATCTAATACGTAATGTACATTTTTATCATTAAATGTTTATTATTGATAAGTACTTTTACAAATAAAGAAATTTACCGAATCTCTCGAATAAATAATTTATTCGTTAAATACCGGGAAATTAAATGATAATGTTAAACATCATGTACGTGTTCTGGAAAGATTTATAATATATTATTCAATACGTCTAATATTGGAAGTCGTTCCATCATGATATGGAGGTATTTCAGAAATTTATAGAATTTACAAAAAAACAAACAAAGTTATTTTAACACAGGAAGATTATACAAACACACAATAGACACGCAGAGAGAAAGACGCGAGATTATTATGAATGTGACATTTAATGAATTACTGATAAAATATGCTTTTCATTCGCACCAATTTATCAATGATGTCATATCTTTTTCCCCAGTAAATATGAAGAACGAAGTGTCCACATACCTTTGAGTGTATATAGGACAAAAGTAATTACTTGAAAGAAACTTACAAGCATAGTGCGACGTGTCACGATCCACAATTACTAATTTTTCTTCTGATACTTCGTTCTACTTCGGTCGAGTTCCCTTTAGTTCTTTCTCTGTCCTCCCTCTTCTCGGCTCCTTTCTTGTTTATTTCGATTCTACGAGCCAATCCAAGGGGGCCAAGTAATTGACTGATTTTATTGAAAAACCTCGGGAAGCAGTGACATTAAAATTGACCTTAAAACAATGTCATTCTAATTCATACCGGTTCAAAGAATGGCTCTTTGCATATGCATCGATAAAACTCAATATTCAAACGTCCACATTTTCGACTATTCACCGTGTATTCGTACCTTCAATTTGCTAATCTATCGCGATCGAATTGTTGAACCAAGTTGATATAATCGGAAAATCTGTGAACGAACATGCAATCACATTTTAATTGCGTGTATTCGAATTTTTATAATTATGTCCAATTTATTCTATGTGATTTTTGTCATGATTTGTTTACTAGTTTACAAAAATATTTTTATATGAAAGTATTTTAGAACATGAAAAAGAATATCACAAACAGAGTAAGTACTGAGTTGTAAGTGAAAAGTGACTAATGATTTTTAAATTAATCGTGACTTTATAGTATTTGTTAATCAACGATTGCTAAAAAATAATTGTTAAAAAGTAATCTGATTCACATCATAATCTTCAATCGTTAATCAGATTATGTTTTGTCCAACTCTGTTTGTAAAATTCGAAAAGAGGATTAAATACATACATAATAGATTCTTAAGTATAATGTCACAGCGGAAATGAATGCGGTGACGATTTTTACATTTCTATTTCTGTGACAGCTTCTGTATGAATAATTACAAGTTCATTCAATCAAGGTTATTGATCAAGAGTAAAATATTTATAATAAACAAATAATTAGCCCAGTTATGTAAAAAGCTATCAATACTCGATGAAATTGAGTAAATTTAATTTGAAGATGTTAATTTAAAAAAACGTTTTACTTCTATTGGATATATTTTATTTTTTGTTTCTGTTTTATTATGTTTTATAACATTCATTGAATAGTAGATAATAGATTAAGTATAGGAATGGAACTTTGATTTGTTGGTTTTAATAACTATATAATGCAAGAATTGTTCCATGAATTAATAAATTTTTGTAAAGTATATAAAGATCACTAAATTCATATTGTATTTAATTAAGTTTTTGTCATTTTGAGGACTGACAGGTTTCTGCTTAACTTGTTTCCAATTGTTAGGAATGAAATTAATCTTTAGTTGATCATTGTTTCTTTTCTCTTGATCTAATTTCTTCACACTATTTTTCATTTAAAGTACTTTCATTTTTGGAAGTTTATTTGTTCATTTAAAATAATCTTTTTGAAATCCAATATCAATGTTACAATCAGTTTTTATTGCATTAGAACAAGTCATTGAATTACGATTCCTTTAATCATTAAATTACGATTATGAAGTCGGATATTTCATATATTGCAATAGTATATCGATACCCTCTATATTCTCTAATCATTTGTTTCTGCAAGAGTCACCCATTTTCCTATCGAAACAAAATTTGACAAAGAACGGAGGCTTTTCGTGAGTTCAAAAAATAAAAAAATATATCAATGTCATCGGTTCGTCTACAAAGCGGAACGACGTCGTCGTTGCCGTCGAGCTCCGATTTAGAACACGTAGCTATCTCGCAGAGGTATCAATCTCGATGAAAAATCTCCCACGTGTGTCGAAAGAAGGGAATTTTCTCTCTCTCGGAAAGGGAAAAAATAGATTAACCTTCTTTCGAGTCCTTACCGAATGGCATTCTTATCTTTTTTTTTTAAGAATTTTACGTTTCCTAAAAAATTATTAAAATTGTATAAAAGTGTATTAAAATTATTAAAGTATCAGAAACGAGAGATCACGAATAATATCGATTATAATATTCTTGTAATTCTTCTTGTATTTACAATTAGACTGCGAACTTTTGTATAATTTTATATTTTTAAAGCAATTAAAAAAATTGAGTCTAAGCATAAAACTACTTCATTTATTAAGTATCACAGGAAGTATTATACTTTGTATATTTTAATTTGCACCTCCAAATTTTTTTCAAAAGCCAAAAATTCATTTATAATATTTAATCTTTGATTACTGAATATTTGAACATTCTTAATGATTTTTTCGGAAGATGTTAAACTCTTAAAAAGAAAAAATATCGTGCTGCGCTCAGACTAGCAGGTCTGAGATGAACAAGAAACGAGATTTTACAGGGAATCGAAAGACAAAGCGTCGAGGCGTAGCCGAAAAACGGTAAGCGTACAAATTTTTGTCGACGATGACCACAAACCGGATTTGAATTCTTCGGACGTGTTATACGTGGAATACGAAGAGGACGAAGAAGAAGAAAGAAAGAAAATCGCGCAGAGGCAACGAGCAAAATCTCCCGACGCACCACGTCGTGTTTTATCTTTGGTAAAAAAAAAAATTAATTAAAAATTGAAGAGAAATTATTAACGTTTTGCTAATATATACAAACTCCTAAAAAAAGTTAGCTGCAAAATGTTGACGAAACGTTAAGAAATGATAAAATGGCCTTCGATTTTCATTCGAAAGCGAGCTTGAATTTACAAATAGATGACATTCCAAACGGAAAATAATTGTAAAATAATTAAACACGACGAGCTTATTCTTCAATGTTCCAGGTGGAAAGGTGGCGGGAATGGCAGGTTATTTCAAAATCGGCGACGTATCGTTCGATTCGCGCCGACGTCTACGGCATAGCGACGTGACGCGGTTCGGCAAACTCACAAATTAGGAATTAACCTGGTCTGATTATAAATGCCTCGAACCGCGAACGCCGTGGCCGTCTCCTAAAAGAAATCCAACGATCTCCACTCTCTGTTCGATCTCCATTAATTTAGAAAATGGCAGCGGCCGCGATCGCGGAGCGTTCCGACGTGGCGGATAGAAGAAAGAAAGAGAGGAAAGAGGGAATTTCGCCAGAGGAAAAACCGGACTTGTCCCCTGGAACCTTCGACGTAGATAAGATTACTCGAATGGAGGATGTCAGGTAATTTAGACGAAAGAACATCTCTACTTCTTCTCACAGATTGCCATTCTTTGTTCTTCGCCTGATGAAGGCGGGAAACAAATTGGCAATATTTGTTATAAATTTAACAACATAACAATAAAACGTCGTTCTTACTCAAAATGTTACGAATGTGTAATGAAATATGAAAACTATAGCATCTAGGCCGCTATTCCCGGAATTATCACCTAAAAAAAGTGGACGATAGTAGTCAGAAACATTTTAACAAATTAACGTAAAATTAATTATTTTCATATATTTTGAATAGCCTGACAGTTCGAGTTTGCGAAAGATATTCATGCCAATAAATTTTGTTTATGCAGGAATTTTATGATAAAAGACTTGCAAGAGGAGATTCGATTGGAACAATACAACGAGAAACGAAAAGCGGAAATGGAAGCGGAAGAAGCGGCGAACCGCCAAAGGCAGTTAAAACAAACACACGCCGTACTTTCACAACATTGGACAGCATTCACGGAGAACATGCTCCAGTTGGAACAAGAAGAGAACGTTGGTACTTGATTGAAGATCACGTACCTTTCACGTTCGATAATTCTTCTTTTTCTCTCTCTCTCTCTCTCTCTATTTCTGTGTCGTTAAATTTTTAGTGGGCACGGTACATGACTTGCGATGGTCTGCCAGATCCTGGTTCGTTGCCCGACATGAATACGTTCTTGTTCCTTTGGTCGTTGAAGAGCGAAGAGGCGACCATGAATACTATAGAGGAAAAGTGTCGAGTGATCACGCACGTAAGTGAATACTATTTATGAGGGAAATTCGGCAAATTGGAAAATTTGAAACCTCGTACAAATGTACGTTCACATGATGGTAATAATGGGACAATTCTTGTTTCTTAAAGGAGAAAATTGGCCGACCAAAGAAATCTTGAGACATATAAATATTTAGAGCAACTCGATTAAGGAATTAATATTTTCGTTACAACTGTATTCTAATAGAAACATATTTCTTTACTGTTAATAAGTAATAAGTAACTAATAGAAAAATATTTCTTTACTGTTACTTGCAATAATTGATCTTGAGTAATTTACTGAATCGAAATTGGAACAAAGAATATCTATTCAAGTTTTACGTTCATTTGCAAGAAACTTAACATTTTGTGTTTGTAAAAATTTTTTAAACCGTGGCTAGAAACCAAAATAAAATCGATTAAAATCACTTGGATGTCCGTCTTCAATTCTTCTTTTCATTTATTAATCACTATTATATACCGTGACTGAAATACTAATCCATTTTCACTACTAATTGAAACATATATATGTAGTTATACTGTGTAATTATCAGAGACTAAAATTAGGTCAATTAGTCATTTGAAGTATATTTAATTAATACTGTATAATTAACTAATACTGTATAATTATCAGAGACTAAATTTAGAAGTATATTTACACTAATACTGTATAATTATCAGAGACTAAAATTAGGTCAATTAGTCTCATTTGAAGTATATTTTATTATACTCTATAAGTATATAAGTATAATTTACATATATATAAAAGTCACGGGATGATAGCGTACACAAAAGATTAAACGTTATCACGATCGATAATTTTCGTGTTTGCAGCTTTTGAGCAAGATCGATCGAATTATTCGCTTCTCCACGATGATCTCGAAGGAGTATGTGGCCGAATGTGAATCGGTGAGAGGATCCCGAGAGAAATCTCGCTTCTGTTCTAAAACGATTCAAAGTCTCATTTTTCAAACGCCATAGATCGCTGCTAAGCTCCGCAACGAGCTTCAACGATGGATTGATCTCGCATGTTATCAACTGTTACGTAACATCGAGGCTAATATGGTCCGAGAAGACATTAAAATCACTAGATATGTTTGTGTGACAAACAAAGCGGTGTGCTGCGTTTGGGCTCCGATCGCACTGCCCATAGGGCTTAAGCGACAAATAGCGGATAGAGAACGACCGTCTATATTCGTATCAAGGTATTTTCTATCATTTACTGATCTATTGTCCACTGGTCTAAAAATTAAGAATGAAAAGTTTTGATATTGTTTCACTCTAAAGATTATTAATTACAAGAAGATGCTTGTTGTTACCAAATCTAGCGATCAATCATCAACAAAATTTAAGAAGAATATTATTTGAATTTTAATAGACTTCAAATAGAATTCAGGAATTACACAAAGCTTACCTGAAAGCACTAGAAATTAAATATATAAAAAGTATTTTTATTCCGAATTGAACGAAAATTTTGTGCAATCTAATATAAATTCCTATCGTTACTTACGGTATTGATTCGCGGTTAATATGCACGACGATTATAATCGCAACCGCGTTTCGAATTGCAGAAAGACAATCGAAATCGAGATAGAATTCGAAGAAATGAAGCTCACGATTAAGATGCCGAGCGATTTCGATTGCCATCAAATGGCAATCAGAGGCCTTTGGTTTGCTTACGATCATCACTCGGTTGAAGCGGATTCCTATCGCATGCCTTCATTACCGGACTATTTATTCGATCTATGGAATCCTTCTCTCGGTATGGAATCCTTCATTCGATTATAAATGCTTAAACCTTCTCCCTCACCTCCATCATAGTTTTTGATTTTTGTAGTCTTTATCTTTTATTGAGCGATTGTTGTATCCCTTCTGCATGACTTGGCTTAGGTACTGTATTTAAGATCTAAAAAAAGAAAGAAAAAAATATAAAAAACGGCATTAATGTTAGATCTTCTCGAATACTCGGCAAGAGAGCACGCAGAGAAGCTTCGACTACGCGAGGAGCAAGCCGAGGAACGACGTCTACGTTTAGAGGAGAAAAAAGCGATACTCGGAAGAATGGAGTATCCGCCTGTTTCGCCGCGACGCGACAAGAGAAAGAAAGGCAAAAAGACGAAAGGACATTCGGCGAAAAATTATGAGTCGGAGTTCGAAGCCACGTTAGCCACCATGTTGCCTTCGAAATCGGAACTGTTACCCTATTTACCGACTCCGGGCGAGATAATCCGTGAAACCGAAGGTAAAACTCGATTCGCACGACTTTTTTCTACGATCGATCGATCGGTTGAAACGTGCTGTTTTCGCTGGCAGAGAAAGCCATGTCGGAAAGCAAGAAACTACTCTTTACTCGATGCGAGGAGACGGAGGTGAATTTGCGAAAATACAGAATCCTCGGTGGAGTGTTTCGCGTAGATCTCCTCTATCAACCGCCTCAACCGAAAGATCTTGGAAAAGATAAATACTTGACTACACGTGAGTGCCGTTTAATAAGATCGTTGCTCACCATCAAATCTGTTCGAAATCGTTCGGATCAAAAATCTCAATCAGACACGACTCGTTTTCGTTACAGTCGAATTACCAAAGGAGCCGAAATTCGTACCGTTTCTCCGATCGTACGAGACACCTCAGCCAGCACCGGATTCCGAGAGAACGCCGGAAGTCATCGAGGCTGAGATGAAAGCCCTTGAACTAGCGATGGACGCGCTCATCTTGCTCACCCTCAAGTCAGTCTGTCAATTTTATTCTTTACCAGTAACTTTCTTTCCCCTTCGATCTTTTGTCGACCCATTAAACACGTTACATTCATTATACAAGTTTTTGAAGGAAATTCCAAGGATTTGCTCAATTATGCCTTTCACCTAGATCTCATAATTTTACAAAATTCAGAGTGATTGAGTTATTTATAGTACCATGATTTGTTAATTTTAATTTCCGTTTTCGTTTTCGTTCCTGTTGACAGATTGCCCGAGACTGTCTTCTGGTTTGAGCCACCGGTGGTCGCTCATTGGTTACCGGAGAAGAAAATGTGGTCAACGAAATACGTGCACGACGTGAAGTTCAACGAGGAGAAACAAACGATCGCGTTCCGTGTCGGAAGATTAGGGATCCACGGATTGGCGGGATACAAATTCGCGAACCTTCCGTTCCAAAGTTGGGAATTGAAACCGGAAGCGGGGAAAAGTGGTCGCCTTCACGCCGGAGTGGTTCTCACCGTTACAGCTGCTACGATTCAAGCTGAGTTCGTTATCAGGGTAAGTCTTTCCGCTTGCCAGATTACATCCATTCAGAGAATATAATTCGACCGACTGACAATGAGACACAGTTTTCAAGGCACCTTTACACAGTAGAACTTCCTTGATATAAATTTGTCGAAAGACAAATTAGTTTATAAAGATAATTGAAGGATTCTTCCCTGACTGAATGATCAATGTTTGATATGACAATGATGCGATGTAATAGAAATTCAGGTTCAAGTAAGTAGATTTAACTACTACAAGAAGTGATGGATTTCAAATTTTCTTTTTTCACAATTGCCTAAAAGATACAGGTATTTTCATCAAAATTATTAATGTTCATGTTTAGATAGAGACGTAACTGCATAAGTCTATTTTAATTGTTATTATTTATATGTATACATATTAATCCCTTGGCAAACAATCCTGCAAACATTGCAGGAAGATCGAGTTTGTTTGAACTCGTTCACCGGTGCCGCATCGATACCGCTCAAAGAAACTCTCGGCAAATATTTGGAATTGGAATGTCTGATAGAGGTAGGTAACTTTAGCCAGATTCGTTTTATAAGTTTCTCTTTTTCGACCATGTATCCGCGATGCTTGGAATCTCGCGTTATAACGTTGGAATCTGGTCGCAGCGGTTGCAACAAGATGGATTGGACCTCTTCCCAGAACGGGATGCTGCCAGCTATTTAAAAGGACTTCCGATCAAACATCCGATCACGGAGAAACACTTGAGAGAGTGCATGGCTCTATTGTCTACCTCGTACGTTTTTTCTTGGTCACGATGGAACGCGTCTCGCAGTTTCCGAGAAATAGTTTTGCAATTTAAAGAGATACACGGTTGTGTCGCAAAAGAGGTAATGTAATCTTTGGCTATCGTTTCGAAATGTTAAGTTATGTATATATATATATATATATATTTTTTTAACCAATTAATGTTGAACTTCTGGTATAATATAATTAATCGACATCTCTATTACCCTTGTCTACTTTTATCCTAACTTTTTAACGAAACGTTTATCTACTTTTTGCTACATGATATTTTTATTTTCATCTATACACACACTGTATATTAAATTAACTTAATTAAACCTATAATATCTTGAATTAAAATTTACTATATAAATTTGATACACACCGATATTCAATCTAAATATTTCTTCCTCTGTTCAGCGTACAAACCTGATGCTCTTGGTAACACCTTCGCGAACTATGCGTATACGCTGTACCGAGATGAGCCCCGAATTTTCCGACTTACCCCTCGAGGACGAAGACACTAAGGTAAAACCTCTTCCTATTGTTTCTTTCTCATATTTTCCTTAATTTCTTTTTCTAGTTTTACGCCGACCTGTATCGGTTGGCGTTAAACACCGCTGGGATCAAGACTCGACTGTTAATAGGACAGATCTCGTACAAATTGGCGTCAACGGTTGCTCGACTTCTCGAACGTACCAACGTTATCAGCATGTCTTCTTAACTCGATCGATCTCCACATAAACGTCAACTATATGTCACGTATGTCGGTGGAGAAGTTAATTTTGTAGTACGTTGAACCATTACAACTCTAAATTTCCTCACTCAAATATTTTATTATTATCTTGAAATTCTTCGTAAAGACTTTCTAGTTACCAATAATGGTCGATCGATAATTACTTCCTTTCTCACCAATGAACCTTGATAAAAGTCCAAGAGAAGGCATCGAATTAATGTCCACTTATGTGCCACAGTGGATCGAGGACGGAAGAAGGGAAATAACAAGCCGTCGGCGACAAGAGTTCGTTTCCCAAACGAAATTCTCTTTATTCGGATATACAACGTATGTCGAGCATCAAGCGATATTCAGGAAATAATAAACGCCTCCGTTCGATCAGTTTGTTAACGACAGTATATCAGTTTTGTAAAACGATATTTCGACTCGAAGGAAACACACAGCGATATCGAGCTTACGGTTAAGCGATAAAGAGTTAATCGATGCGCTTCGTCGTTGAGTCGAGGGATCGGAATGAAAGAGAACGAGGTAGCAGAATGATGTAGGGTAAGAGGGTGTGCGACCGTGTCGCGGTTACTGGAATGCTTGGAAGTGGAAAGGGGGCAAAGTGTGTGTCTCTGTATGTGTGTATGTATGTATATATGTGCGCGCGTGTGAGCGACTGTGTGAGGATGAGGAAGGTGTGCACGGGGAGGGGGGGAGGAGTAGATCGGATCGATAAGGGTGTGTAACAGGCGATACACAACGACGAGGAAACGATACGACAAGGAAGCGTTAAATCTGCACGACCGGCAGAGTCGTATTCTGCGGGTCTGGCTACGCGGATCTGGTCAGTCGCGGTTTCCGACAACGAACAGGGGATATCGGTCTCGTCAATCGAAAACGCAATTACCTTTCGAACGGGGCTCGTTCGTACGCTTTCCTTCCGTTCGCCTTCTTTCAGCCTTCGCCGAAAAGTACATGCAACTTGCAAGTTTATGGTAACCTGCCCAGTGAACGAACGTTGCTTACGAAAAGTCAATCGTATCTGCCAATGCGCTCTTCGAAATTTGCAATTTCGAGTGCATCGAGTAGAAACTCGCGAAAACGTTTCCTTTTTTTTTTTCCCTCCTCCTGTAATCTGTACGGCGCTACATTTCCATCTTGTTTCTTCTTCGTATCTATAATTTAGAATTTAAATCTTGATATCTATAAAGAACTTGTCGATTTTGTTCATGCATTGGAGATAATAGTAAATGTCAATGAATGAACAAGTCGGAGTCGCCAAGTTTCCAACTGACAGTACTATCGAAGAGACAATCACGTCTCAGAATGCAAATGACGAGTCTGCGAAACGAGGTGTGGAAAGAAGATTGATGTTCGTTCACTGGACAGGTCGCAGTTTAAATACTCGTTCGCTAGACAGATCCATCTACTTCTTCGAAACGACGTCTCTTTCCGTCACTTACTGTCCACCCAGTATGTATATACCTTTCCAACTTCGACTTTCAACCCTTCTCTTGATTTTTAGAACAAACATCGTGTGTATACGCAATAGGAAGCTAAAAAATATATGTATAGTGTTGCGCGCTGCGAGGGCCGGACACGCGTGGCGAGCAGCAGTCTCCACTTCACGGTACACGACCGAACACGATCGATCGCAGAAATTTCTTTCGCCCCTCCGTTCATTCGTTTCGTTCGTCCGCTTTCGCACCCGGGTTATTCAGTTTTCAGTTCGCGCTTGCTTCCACATTTTACCGATCGACGAAAATCCCTGGCTCGTCCTGTACGTGTTTATATATACAGGACGAATCAGGACACATACTCGTGTACTACGGCACGTAGTTTCTAAACGATAACGCTGTCATCTCGCAAACATTTCGTTTCTTCCAATTCTCTTTTCAGTCTCGAATCGGACGGTCGCGTATCCATCTTCGTCTACTACGTTCATCTACCTACTCAACTATCTTCCTACATTCTCAAACACATCAGCGTCCGGCTCGCCCGCTATTCTACCCAATTTCCGTTCCCTCTTCCCTTCTTCACCCTTCGTTCGACAAGCCTCTCGTTCGTAACAAGCCTCGCGACGCCTCTCTTAAGTAGCTGGCGCTACGTGAACGACGCGGCTACGCTGCTTCTTCGTCGAGTCGATGAAGTGGATTTATTATTATCCGCCCGGACACGGAGGAACGTACTCGTTCAGCGCCGGCGAGACAAATATTCTTTAACAAATATTCTATAATATAGGTGTTTAGATCTATTGTATCGTATTAGCACACGTATTATCACACGTACTATTGCTTCATTCGACACTCTCGCGAGGAATACTTTATTCGATACAGACTGGATCAATCGTTTCCTTAAAAACCAAGTTCCTCTTCCTTCGAGTGTTTTTCCAAAAGAATCTTTCTATTCTAGAGCATGTTGAAAAAGCTTGCCTTTCCTCTGTCCAATTCTGTCAATTCTTTTGCAAAGTGTTCGATATCCTTCCTCGATGTTTCTCAAGCGCCTGTGCTTAACATTAACACGAAGTTCTCCCAGCTTGTACAACTATTACAACCAAATCTTACATATTAAACGAGGGAATATTTTCACTCGCTGTTTACGAATCGTTTTCTATCGATCGGATGTCACAGCACAATATGAATACTGTAATACTACTGAACACAGTGTAACACTAATATCTGCGTTGGAACGGTGTCGACGTAGAATACGGTTCCTCGCCGAATACGAATAATATGAATCCACTTTCGTACCTAAATTACGCGACGGTCATTTGCCAAAAACTTGAAGACCGAGAAACCAAAGGATATTGTATATTAATCGACGTAGACGAACGAATTGGTACGTTTCTCCCCATTTCTCCGTAAAGTTTCGAGTCCCGATTTTATTCGCATCGAGACGCGCGATTTCAGAAAAGAGAAGCGAGCATAGCCAGAAAATAAGCGGATAAGAGGCGATCCGCGGACTTTTCTCTTCGCGATGCTTGGCGCCTTCGAACGAAAGACCAAGAAGAAAACGGGACAGAGTAATTATCGTTTGACGCGGTGCGTCGTACGCCGTGTCAAATCGGTCCCGCGTCTCGGCTCGCCCTCGATCCGACGCGGAGGCCAACTTGCGCTCTCGACTCGCCATTACGCGCGAGTTTCAACGGGGGCGAGTCGCGTTAAGAACATAGTGAGGTAACACTGATAGGCGATAAAACACCGAACTATGATCGAACCCAGGGGCGGCTAGTCAACACATGCTATTGCTATTGCTGCAACACGTTGGGAAATCGATGATATTATAGTTTCTGTTTTTTTTTTTTGTTTTTTTGTTTTTTGTTTTTTTTTTTGTTTTGGTTACAACGATAAGTACACATCCTTATTTTTATTCCCCCGTGGCTCATTGTCAATTATGATGGAACCAAGTGTGCATTAAGTGTAACCGATATACCATACGTACAATTATTACTCGAACTCCTTGCGAGTACTGAAGGAAACGAAATATAACATATATCGAAACAATTGAGTTCTAGTATCTGAATCTTTAACAAGTACTTGTATTTAAATGAAACCAGGAGTACGTGAAACTATCCAATTGAAAAGTCGAAAGTTAATTATTTTAATTAAAATAATTAATAAAGTATCTGACACGTACATTTCTGTATATATTCGATTGTGAATGAGAGATAAGAAAATTATTAAATTGTAGTTATGGATCGCTTTTTTTATCCACAAAAAATTATTCATTCTGTTCAATCGTGTGATTTGCCCTCGATAAAGAGTCGGGACAACTAATCCATATAACGTTTATGATAATCATGCGAAAGCTGATGGCTTTAAATTCGTTAGCTTATAACCCCAATAAGCTTATATAACAACGTATTCGAGCGAACTTCCAGGATTCGATTACTACTTTTAAGTAGTTCACATTTATCGCTACTTTTAAGCAGTTTACATTTATTACTACCTGTAAGTAGTTTGTATCGTTACATTCATTCAAACGTCTATGTGTTCACAAGTACGAGTACATGTTTTACCTGGTTTACCTGGTTTAAAATCAGAATGTACATTCTGTATGCGTATAACTGTGTAAGTACATACAATTGAACATCGATCGAATCCTATTAAGTGAACATTTTCTTTAGTTTGTGTTAGATTTAACTTGGTTTCGCGAGTACATATTGAACTTGATCCCATCACTAATTGTACGTGTATGCAATGTATTCTATTCTCCGCTGCTGCAGTCAGCGTTGCACCTTCCGTTCCACTCTGTATCGATTTAATTCGAAATCTCAATCTAACACGCGAGCATGTTAATCCTTAAAAATAAATTCTGCAGATCCTTCGCAACAACGAACATCGAAACAACCATTTTCTACGCGGTCTTTCAAAGAAAAAGAAAACTCCGAGTTTTAAAACAGTGGGATATGTCACACGACGAGCGTGTAAAATCCACCAGCCGCCCCATCCGGGCGAACCTAACAAATTTTCAACTGGTTTCAACGCTGGTCGACATCGAGTAGCGAGCCGTTTCGTCGCGGGATCGCTCTAAAATCCTATTAACGCTCGTTTCTATCGTTATCGCAAACTGGAACTTGACTCGCAAGCTGCTTACGATTGAGGTAATCCATGGTATAAGGCCCAATTCGCATCCAGTTCGAATTAACGCGTACTTAGTTTGTATACACTACGCAATGTATGTCGACGATTCGTTTAACTCTAAAATAGGTGTTTTTTCTTTTTTTTTTTTTTTCTCTCTTTTTTAGAATTAGCGCGCGTTCCATCTGCGTGAGAGAACGCAGGTTAAACTAACCCAAACTTTCACGATCGATCGGTCGGACAACGAATCTCTGGCGCGACGCGTGAATAAATCCTCGTCCGCGTAAGAGCGGCGCACATACCGGGTAGAAATAAATCTACCCCGTTCTACGCCTCTCTCGAATTGACGAAAACACTCGACGATAGATCGACGTCGGTTTTATTCAATGACGTCGGCCGCCGATCGTTGTGGTCGCGCGACTTTCATCGGATGCTTCCGTTCGGTCAGGATCCGCTCGTGATTCGAACGATCGCGACGAACGTCGGAGCAAACGAGAAAATCGAAAAGAAGAGGGGAAAGAAAAGAAAAAAAAAAAAGAAAAAAAAAGAAAGAAAAGAAACACAAGGGAGAAGAAACGCTCGAAGGCTGGGAAACACCTTCGATTCGTCGTTCGCTTCGTTTACTTTTGGCACTTTTTCTCCGATTGTGGGGGGAGGGGGGCTAATTTTCTACATGAGCGCGCCTTGATCGCGCGAACACGCGTTCCATCACGACCGACCAAACGCGATCGAGCGACATACGAACGTATAAACGCGCGACAAACGCGTTCGTTTCTTTTTTTTTTAACTGCTAAAATGCTACGGATCTGGTGCATGTGACATTCCTTTGGTGCAAACGTTCGTTCAGCTTTCGGCTCGAACAAGAGTCGAAAAAAAAAAAGATCACTGCAATCATCTCTTTCTCTCCCTCTCTCTCTCCCGCACTTTCTCTCTCTCCCTTTCTTCCTTTGTTTTTTTTTTTTTTGATTTTTTCTTTTTTTTTTCTAACAGGTTTACGCCAAATCGTAATGTTTCGTGTTGCATTCTGAATTTCAACGGTTGCATAACGGTATAATACACAGGCTACGATATACAAACGTTAGTCTAACTGGTTTCTTTTTTTTTTCTTTTTTTTTTTTTCTTCTTGTGCTACTCAATAATTAGGTGTACACACATGTGCGATGCGTATGCGTGCAAATGTTTCACGAGACACATGTGCGTTCGTGCGTGAGTGCGTGTGTACGTGCATGCGTGCATAATTTACCTATAGGTGCGTGCATGCGTGCGTGGGTGCGTCGTGCGACGCGAACAAACATGTACGTGTTACAATAGTTATGCACGTGCGATCGAACGCCAAGATTAGACGAGTTTGACGCGCACGCGAGAGAGAAATTTAACGCTAGAACTATCGATCTCCAATACGTACAATACAAATCATTACAATTTTTAAAAGTACGGCAATTATAATAAATAGATACAACGATGCCTCTGTTCAAAAAGAAATCGGTATTAATCCTCATACAGCTCTTGCTTCAAGTAACGTTCTCTCGTGGTCGTTTTTGATCGTTTATGTTACTTGTTATCCAAATTTTCTACAAAATGACGCGCAACTATGCATTTCAGTAATGCAACATGCCGCGAGATGAAATTTTTCTTTCTTTTTCCTTATTATAACATCGAGACGATTAAACTCTTGAATTTTATGTAATAGTCATTTTTGATCATGAGGATCATCAACAATTTCTATTGCCATTTTTACGCTCTAACGTCTCTCGTGAAACAGGGAATTATTGTTTTCCATTATTTTCCGCGATTATGATCCACTCCTAAACTTATTTAAACTACTCACAATTAAACAGCGTCGTCTTTTATTCGACTTATCGTTTATTCCTAAAATTATAAATAACATCATTGACTGGCTCGATATCCCGAGATAGATAAAATTCAACATCCCGGAGCTCGGAGCTTTAAGAAATTGTTCACCTTTCCACGTTCTTTTGTACACGTCAAACTTCACCGCAAATAACTGTATCGACCGTGTTTGTAAGCAAGCCAACTGCCTTTCACATTAGCTTGAATTCTTTGACATTTTACTCTTCTCCTTTAAAAATAGAGCCATAAATACTATATTAAATCGCACGTAGCACCATTTATTTATGTAATACTGCTCTCAGCTCTCATATTTTATGTGCTTCTTTCCGTATTCCCTTCTTTTTTTTTTTTATTATTATACTTAACTATTACCACAGGATGTGGTAATAATAATAAATATCACTATTATTATCATTATAATTATTACAGGGAAATTTTTACACGATGTTTGTTCAGAAATAAAAAAAAAAAAAAAAAAAAAAAAAAAAGAAAAAAAAAGAAAAATCCGGGGAACAGAAATTCCGCCTAAAGAATATCGATGCAATCTCGGCGCGGGTTCATTGAAGGTCTCATTGTTCGTCATAGAAACTAAAAAAAAAAAAAAAAGAGAGAGAGAGAGAG